>NC_084732.1:56511345-56553845 GCF_033978785.1 Entelurus aequoreus
ATACCACCTTAACATTTGACAACCAAACAATTAAACAAGGAGACTCTGTAAAGAATCTGGGTATTATCTTCGACCCAACTCTCTCGTTTGAGTCACACATTAAGAGTGTTACTAAAACGGCCTTCTTTCATCTCCGTAATATCGCTAAAATTCGTTCCATTTTGTCCACAAGCGATGCTGAGATCATTATTCATGCGTTCGTTACATCTCGTCTCGATTACTGTAACGTTTTATTTTCGGGCCTCCCTATGTCTAGCATTAAAAGATTACAGTTGGTACAAAATGCGGCTGCTAGACTTTTGACAAAAACAAGAAAGTTTGAACATATTACGCCTATACTGGCTCACTTGCACTGGCTTCCTGTGCACCTAAGATGCGACTTTAAGGTTTTACTACTTACGTATAAAATACTACACGGTCAAGCTCCTGCCTATCTTGCCGATTGTATTGTACCATATGTCCCGGCAAGAAATCTGCGTTCAAAGAACTCCGGCTTATTAGTGATTCCCAGAGCCCAAAAAAAGTCTGCGGGCTATAGAGCGTTTTCTATTCGGGCTCCAATACTATGGAATGCCCTCCCGGTAAAAGTTAGAGATGCTACCTCAGTAGAAGCATTTAAGTCTCATCTTAAAACTCATTTGTATACTCTAGCCTTTAAATAGACTCCCTTTTTAGACCAGTTGATCTGCCGTTTCTTTTCTTTTCTTTTCTACTCTGCTCCGGGGTGGACCGCTAGCCTGTCCATCAGATGGGGACATCTCTACGCTGCTGACCCGTCTCCGCTCGGGATGGTTCCCGCTGGCCCCACCATGGACTGGACTTTCGCTGATGTGTTGGACTTTCACAATATTATGTCAGACCCACGCGACACCGAGGATGTCGTTGTGGCTTGTACAGCCCTTTGAGACACCTGTGATTTAGGGCTATATAAATAAACATTGATTGATTGATGATTGATATTACGAAGAAAACTGCGGATCTGTAGATATCTAAATAAGTGTTGTTTGGGGAGTGAATATGTATCTCAGAGTTGCTGGAAAGAGGCTAAAATGTTGTTAATGTGTACATCTTTGATGCTGTTGATCCCCAGACTTGACCATCTTAAAATGGCACTGTTGACAAAAGAGGGAGGGAAAGCATGGTTAGCAGTGATGGGTGCAAGACTAGAAATAGTCTGTAAACCAAAATAGCGCTTGAACTGAACCCAAATTCCTAATGAGATTTTTATGATATGATTTTTAAATGTTTTTAGAGGGCTTTATGGGCGCAATTGATGACTCCCATCATCTCTATTGTTAGCCACCTCGTACATGTGTATATTACATATTAGAATGCATAAAAAAGACATACACATCTAACATAGGGATTGTAAATGACAGTTATTTCAAAATTAGTGTAGTTGCCCTTTAAGGCAGTGTTCAGACTTGTGGTTCTGTACTTTGATCGGCACTAAAAAATAATTTAAAAAAAATAAGATTAGTCAAGCATGTCATTGGGCAAAACCGTCTTCCATGGAGCTCCAAAGTGAGGGTGATTGTTAGCTTGTAGTTCTTCCATCAATCAGTTATTATCAAATCAAATCAAATCAAATCAAATCAACTTTATTTATATAGCACATTTAAAATTTACCACAGGGGTAGCCAAAGTGCTGTACAATGGGCAGGTTAAAAGATAATACACCAATAGTGCTCTTTCTCCCCAAGATTTTTGATTCTGTTGTCCATTCCAGTCTTCTGAAGGTCTAAAACTTTGTCCCACTTACAATAGGCGTCTTTTATCCACATAATGACCAGTGTTGGGACTACTGTAACGCCGTTACTTTCGGCTGTAAATAGTAATCTAACGCGTTATTTTTTATAATCAGTAACTCAGTTACCGTTACTACATGATGCATTACTGCGTTATTTTACGTTATTTTTTATGTAGTATCGGCTAGAAACTGAGAAGATCTGAGTGTGTTTTATTGGAGCGCTGCGGAAGAGGCGACAAGAAAGAGGCGCGCCGCGCGCTGTCTGTGTGTATGTGTGTGTGTGGAAGAGGCCGTGTCTGTGTTTACCAACAAGACATGGCGAAGCCCGAAGCCGATTTTCTTAACATGGAGATATTCCCACTACTTTTCTTTTGTCAACCACAAAAAAAAGAACATTTTAGTTAAATGTAAGTTGTGTCTTGGTTCAAAGATCCTATCCTAGCAATTCAAATCTGCTGAAACAGCTACAAAAGCAACATGCTTCGACGAAGCTAGTAAAGAGAGACACACTTCACCTCCTAAGCCACAGCAGCTGGATTTTAACGAGGCACTGCGCACTGAAGGTACACACAATCTGTCAATTCTCTTATATACTGTTGCTCTTTCATTCTAGAGCAGTGGTCCCCAACCTTTTTGTAGCTGCGGACTGGTCAACGCTTGAAAATTTGTCCCACGGACCGAGGGGGGTTATGGTATTTTATTTTATTTTTTTTGTCATAAAGAAATACAATCATGTGTGCTTACGGACTGTATCCCTGCAGACTGTATTGATTTATATTGATATATAATGTATATATTGTGTTTTTTATGTTGATTTAATAAAAAATAAAAAATTTCTTGTGCGGCCGCGGCCCGGTACCAATCGGTCCACGGACCAGTACCGGGGCCGCGGCCCGGTGGTTGGGGACCACTGTTCTAGAGTGTTTGATTATCACATCACTCTAAATGTATAGACTATAACGTTCACAAACATAAAGAGGGATGCTAGTGGGCCAGGCCAATCTTTCCTTATCTCTAAACTAAAACTGAGGAAATGTGTAGAGTGTTCTGGGCTTCAGACAATGATTTTATTTCAGAATTCCTTGAGAGAAAAAAACGCCTGGTTAGGCTTTGTGTATGTAGTGTGTGCCTTCCTTGGTTTACAGCTATGTTGTTATTATGCTGTTTGTTACTTATTTATGTTATGTTGCAGCTCTTTAAAATAGTTTTGTCAATTTGTTCTGGCCTGAAAGAAATTGGCCCTTTGAAACATATCTTTGTCTTTGTGTGTTGTATGTAGACCACATTGCTTAGCAGAGTTCAGTGATGCAAATGCATGTCAAGTTGATCAACAGATTGTATTATTCTCCAGTGCAATAACAGTACTGAAATGAAGGCTAAAAGGGCATTAAAGGGGGCCTTAAAAAAATAAATGTATATATATATATATATATACAACTAAATAGTTACTTTTCACAGTAACACATTACTTTTTGGTGTAAGTAACTGAGTTACTTTTGAAATAAAGTAACTAGTAACTGTAACTAGTTACTGGTTTTCAGTAACTAACCCAACACTGATAATGACACAATACAACTTTTTCACGTTGTAATCGCAGTGTACCTCTGCGCAAAAGTCACATTGGAATTGCAATATAAGCAAACAATACACAATAGCAAAAATGATATGTGTAACAGATAGACATAGTTGTAACGTTCACAAATAATGTTAAGATCAGTGAAGGTTAATTGTCCACAACACGACAACAGTGCAGCATAACTAAGTGTTGTTCATTAGGTGAAAATACATGTATTTTTTTGGATTGCAATATATATGATATTAATCAAACTGCAAAGTAATTTTTCCTCAATATTGGCAACCCTAATTAGGAGAACTAATTAATGAGTTTAACGGACACATTACCGCTCTGTGCTGAGGGGTTTCAAAACCCTGTAACTTTCTCTCCCTTACTTTCTTCTCCACAGCAGTCAGTGCAGTGGTAGTGTAATGTAGAGCAATGGAGGCTTAACTCCATTCTACCAGCAGGACCAACACACACACACACACACACACACACTCTCACACACACACACACACACACACACAAACACACTGCATGTCGGCAATCACTGTAAACCCCCCTTAACCCCTTTAAAAAAAAAATAATTACACTGCGGATGAACTCGTGCTCCACTTTTTCATGCACTTTGGGGAATCCCTTTGTGTCTGCAGGAAACGTGCACCATAATATAGCACACAAAAGCAAGATGAAGGATTCATCTCTTGTATGTAGTACCATCATATTAACCAATGTATGTATGTCCCACTTTTTTTTTACCTGTCAGAAGAATCTTTGCTATAATGATAAAAAAAATCGATTCCTGACATGCATTTTTGTTGGATGAAATGTGAGCGGCTGCTTGCTGAGAGCTCTGATTGCGGCTTGAAGCCTGCAGAGGTTTTCTTCTGCCCACAGAGAATCACAGTTCAGCCCTTCAGCACGCTCAGCATCATCACATGTTCCACACTGACACACAAAGGCAGAATAGCGACACGGTCATTATTTATCGGAGCTATTAGAGTGCAACGTTTGGGTTTGGAAATGCACTCTGCAATACTAAAATCCTCAATCTTCTCACGAGACAACAAACTAAAGATGATGATCAGATTAAAAACAAGAATCCAAAATAACGTTCCAACAAAAAAGGAACAAGGCTGGTAGGAATACAAAGAACAAGGTTATAAACAAGGCATAGACACATAGGTAGAGGATCAATTAGGCATCTTCCTGCTGCAGCTCCTGCGGTTAAGAACATCACTAATTGAAAAGCAGCTACAGATTTGTCTCCTTGCTCCTCCTTGCACCACAAGTTAATGAATTTGTAGAGGAAATACAACAACAAGAAATGGGGGAACAAATACCAAATAAAAGAGAACATAACGAACGTGACACCTTTCAGATGGCATATTTAAGACATATCAAATATCTAAAAAAGTCATTTATAAATTGAGCATTACAGTCATCCCTTGCGGCTTCACTCTATCGCAGATAGATTATTTTTGTTTTTTAGGCATAGTCTACATATTTCTGGCTTAAATTAAGTATTTTCAAGTATCAAATGGCTCAATATTGCAGTAGTATTGGCCACTAATTGAAACAGAACCGAAACAGAGCCTACAACTTTATTACTACATTGGATTAAAGAATGTCACGAGGGAGGTGCTGGACATTGAGTCCGAGTGGACCATGTTCCGCACCTCTATTGTCGAGGCGGCTGATTGGTAGTTGGTGCCTGTCGTGGCGGTAATCCTGGAACCCGTTGGTGGACACCGGCGGTGAGGGATGCGGTCAAGCTGAAGAAGGAGTCCTATCGGGTTCTTTTGGCTCATAGGACTCCAGAGGCAGCGGACAGGTACCGACAGGCCAAGCGGTGTGCGGCTTCAGCGGTCGCGGAGGCAAAAACTCAGACATGGGAGGAGTTCGGGGAAGCCATGGAAAACGACTTCCGGACGGCTTCGAAGCGATTCTGGAACACCATCCGCCGCCTAAGGAAGGGGAAGCAGTGCACTGTCAACACCGTGTATGGTGAGGATGGTCTTCTGCTGACCTCGAATGCGGATGTTGTGGATCGGTGGAGGGAATACTTTGAAGACCTCCTCAATCCCACCAACACGTCTTCCTACGAGGGAGCAGTGCCTGGGGAATCTGTGGTGGGCTCTCTTATTTCTGGGGCTGAGGTTGCTGAGGTAGTTAAAAAGCTCCTCGGTGGCAAGGCCCCGGGGGTAGATGAGATCCGCCCGGAGTTCCTTAAGGCTCTGGATGCTGTGGGGCTGTCTTGGTTATCAAGACTCTGCAGCATCGCGTGGACATCGGGGGCGGTACCTCTGGATTGGCAGACGGGGGTGGTGGTTCCTCTCTTTAAGAAGGGGAACCGGAGGGTGTGTTCTAACTATCGTGGGATCACACTCCTCAGCCTTCCCGGTAAGGCCTATTCAGGTGTACTGGAGAGGAGGCTACACCGGATAGTCGAACCTCGGATTCAGGAGGAACAGTGTGGTTTTTGTCCTGGTCGTGGAACTGGACAAAAACCAGTTGTACCAATCGGTCCAACTGCAAACTATACTCTCGGCAGGGTCCTTGAGGGTGCATGGGAGTTTGCCCAACCAGTCTACATGTGCTTTGTGGACTTGGAGAAGGCATTCGACCGTGTCCCTCGGGAAGTCCTGTGGGTAGTGCTTAGAGAGTATGGGGTATCGGACTGTCTGATTGGGGCGGTCCGCTCCCTGTATGATCAGTGTCAGAGCTTGGTCCGCATTGCCGGCAGTAAGTCGGACACGTTTCCAGTGAGGGTTGGACTCCGCCAAGGCTGCCCTTTGTCACCGATTCTGTTTATAACTTTTATGGACAGAATTTCTAGGCGCAGTCAGGGCGTTGAGGGTATCTGGTTTGGTGGCTGCAGGATTAGGTCTCTGCTTTTTGCAGATGATGTGGTCCTGATGACTTCATCTGGCCAGGATCTTCAGCTCTCACTGGATCGGTTCGCAGCTGAGTGTGAAGCAACTGGGATGAGAATCAGCACCTCCAAGTCCGAGTCCATTTTTCTCACCCGGAAAAGGGTGGAGTGCCATCTCCGGGTTGCGGAGGAGACCATGCCCCAAGTGGAGGAGTTCAAGTACCTCGGAGTCTTGTTCACGAGTGGGGGAAGAGTGGATCGTGAGATCGACAGGCGAATCTGTGCGGCGTCTTCAGTAATGCGGACGCTGTATCGATCCGTTGTGGTGAAGAAGGAGCTGAGCCGGAAGGCAAAGCTCTCAAATTACCGGTCGATCTACGTTCCCATCCTCACCTATGGTCATGGGCTTTGGGTTATGACCGAAAGGACAAGATCATGAGTACAAGCGGCCGAAATGAGTTTCCTCCGCCGGGTGGCTGGGCTCTCCCTTAGAGATAGGGTGAGAAGCTCTGCCATCCGGAGGGAGCTCAAAGTAAAGCCGCTGCTCCGCCACATCGAGAGGAGCCATCTGGTCAGGATGCCACCCGAACGCCTCCCGAGGGAGGTGTTTAGGGCACATCTGACCGGTAGGAGGCCATGGGGAAGACCCAGGACACGTTGGGAAGACTATGTCTCCCGGCTGGCCTGGGAACGCCTCGGGATCCCCCGGGAAGAGCTGGACGAAGTGGCTGGGGAGAGGGAAGTCTGGGCTTCCCTGCTTAGGCTGCTGCCCCCGCGACCTGACCTCGGATAAGTGGAAGAAGATGGATGGATGGATGGATGGATTAAAGAATTGTAGAGGTGTAGGTGTTATTTGATGTAGAAAGGGCTCTCATAATGTTAAAAATTGCATTTAGAAGGTTCTATATGCTCTTGCTATACAACTATTCCATTTATGATTAATAATTCCTTCTTTGTAGAAATGCATTCACCACCATCAAGCTCAGAACCACTTAAACAGTAAAATAATAATTACTGTATAAGCATCTGTGGAAGTTGCCCTCCCGTGGGTTCCCCTGATCACGACAGATCCTCTTGTAAGCCTGGTAGTCAGGTTTGACAATTGTTTTATTTCGCTCACACACAGCAACAGCACCCTGCTCTGCGACTTTCCAGTCTCTCTAGCGTGTCTGTCCAGTGTGTGTGTGTCCATGCGTCTGTTCACCAGTAACTCCAACTCCCAACAACGTGTCTCTGTCCGGCTGCTGCTAATAAAGGCGACAGGTGATTAGATAACAAGCCCCAGCTGGGCAATCTAATCACCTGTCAGCTGTGTTTCAAAGCTGGCCCTGGCACACCCCCTCCGCGGCAGGCCCGCAGGCCACGCCCCCCTCCACAGCATCAAATTAAAATACACAAGCCAAGTGAAACAGCCTGCTCCAAAGTTTTTTATATAAAATCATTATTCATTCTTCTTTTCAAAATAACAGTGCAATACTTTTTCATAACTTGGTCACTACTGCCTAGTTTCTCTTGTTATATTCGTATTTGACTGTTATATTTTTATTCTCATCGTTGCTTTTTATTTTTATTGTTATTGTAATATTTTTCTATTTTGTTTCCATTTATAACCCCATTATTTACTTTTTACTTTTTAAATTCAATCACAATTGTGTACACTGCTGCTGGAATTTTAATTTTCCTGAGGGAACTCTCCTGAAGGAATCAATAAAGTACTATCTATCTATCTATCTATCTATCTATCTATCTATCTATCTATCTATCTATCTATCTATCTATCTATCTATCTATCTATCTATCTATCTATCTATCTGTCTATCTATCTATCTATCTATCTATCTATCTATCTATCTATCTATCTATCTATCTATCTATCTATCTATGTACTGTATGTCATATCAAAGTACTAGTCCAGTCAGTGTTGACAGCATCGGTTACTCAACAACCGATATTTTGGGATAAAATACAATCATGGTAATTTGTTGGACTTTTCAGGTGTGTGGAAGCTTATTTCAGTCTTTTGTTGCTTTAGTAGAGAAGGGCAAATTGAATTGAGTTTTTCTTTGTGGAGCCTTACATTCCCGCCTTGATGCAGACCCAAGGCCCTACTGTAATTTTTGTGTCAGCAGAGCATCACATAGTTTTTCAAGGGAGGAGAGGCAGCATTGTGAAATGTTTTGTGCACCCGACGAATGTGAGTCAGGAAAATAAGATTATCAAAGCTGAGTATGTTATATTTAGAGAGAATGTTACAACAGTGTTTTAATGTCTTGGGGTTTGTTTGTCATATATTTTCAGTGCTTGTCCATACAATGTTCTAATTGGATTTAAGGTGGTTTGATTTGCCTGAGTCCAGCATGAGATAGAATATCCAATGTGAGAGTGAATCATAGCATGTAGATATGTTTTAGCAGCTTCAGTGTCATGACCTGTCTGTCCCGGTTTTGTTGTTGTTCTACTTAGTTTTAGTGTATATTTACAAATGTTGGTATGTTGCCAGCACCCCTAGTCTCCCTTTGTTTACATTCTTGTTGTTATTAGTGTCCGAGCTCACGCACCTTTCTGTTAATTGATTTGTTTCGACACCTGCCATTACCACTAATAACTCCCCTAAATTTGTCCAGTTCACCCTGTCTTCCTCGAACGTCCAATGTTCCGTTTCTGGTTTGTGGTTTTGTTTATTACTTTTATTATGTTCCTTGTTAGATTTGTCCTACGTTATTTATACTATTAGTCTATTTTGCTATACTGAGTAAGCATTGAATTTCCTGAGCGCTTTTCTCAGCGGCGCGGGTCCTTTTCCTATTTTTGCCGATTTGGAACAAACACTTACTTTGTCGCCATAATGTGACCCCCAACGTTGAAATCAAGAGAAAGTTTCGATTTGCAAAACATTGAAATTATTACTGTATGTCGCAGTTTATGAGCCATCTTTTTAAAAAGTTTTTCAAGCTTACATTACAGTTGAGTGATCCCTAAATATTTATTTTCTCAATAGTTTTACCAATATGTTTTGGTGCACTATTATAGTGCATTATTTATTAAAATACATGACTACCGTTTTCCCTGTACAGTTGGCCCAAGTGGGACTTCCGTTTCCGGGTAGAGGGTTCACACTGCCAACAACACGGCAGATAATCTTGGAGCTACTGTATCTTCACCGCGACAGTCAGGTTGAGCAACTTTTGGTAAAACAACTTTTTGATGCACATCATCTTCCACACCTGCCTCGTCTATAACACATCTATCTCCACACTGGTGAGCCTTTGGTACAAGCAATGTAAAAAGGCGAGACAAAAGACGTTACAGGACATTAAATGGCAGTAGTGTATAGCAGAGCCGTGTATGAAGAAAGTGTTGCCAACCCCGTTTCAGGCAATCTTGTCAATGACTCGTCAAAAATCAGCAGAGCTCCATGTTTGCTATCAACTTTGAACTGATGCTACGTGTTTGCGGCTCTTCCTCACCAGTTTTTCAACTTGTATAAATGTCCTATTTATACAGTGGCTGCTCCACTCAGGAGAATTATGGAAAGCTTTGACATCGCTCTCTCCACAACCCGGAAAGAAGACACGTATGGGAAGGGAAGGTTCGCTGTCAATACTGCAGCCCCCACGCACGACACAACGTCTGCATTTTGTTCAGGACAGAACACACTGAAGCTAATATAAATAATAACGGAAGAAATGAAGAAATTAAAAAGATGGTTTGACAAAAACAGACTATCCTTGACAATCAGTAAAACTAAAATAATGCTATTTGGTAACAGGAGAAGAGAAAGTCAAACACAAACACAAATAGACGGAGTTGACATTGAAAGAGTAAAAGAAACCAAATACATGATAAAATGAACCGGAAATATCATATACAAAATATACAACATAAAGTGGCAAGAAATACGTCAGTAATGAATTAAGCAAAATAAGTTTTGGACCAAAAATCACTTGACAATTTTCTACTGCTCACTAGTGTTACCATATTGGAGTTATTGTGCAGAAATATGAGGAAAAGTCATAATTTATTCTCGATTGTTGGTCCAAAGCTAATGAAGATTTTAGCAAAATGAGGGTAATAAGTTATTTTCTTGGTCATTTTGTGTATTTTTTTATGTTTAATGTGCCATTGGGTGCGTGTTAGAGAGCCTGCTGTTAATGCTGCATGAATGTAGCTGCTAAGTGCGTTAGTTACGGCTCCAAAATTATACTTTGAAGTAGGGCTGGGCGATATATCGATATACTCGATATATCGCGGGTTTGTCTCTGTGCGATATAGAAAATTACTATATCGTGATATTCGAGTATAGGTTCTCCCGCAGTTGCTTTTAGCTGCAGGCATTACACTACAGACTTTTTTCACTCTTTCTAGTCTCTCCTTCTCACAGAGACTTTAACAAGCGCACCTTCTTACATATGTCACATACGTACACGCCCTCGCTGAGCAGAGAGGTAGCAGCATGGCCAAAGTTAGCTGTGGTGCGAGTGGTAATACGAGAGAAAGAAGGTGCGAATCTGGTAACAAATGAAGGAAGAATTAATTCCTACGAAAAACAGCAGGGGGTCCATCGTCTGGCGGTGGTTTGGCTTCAAGTGGGAATATGTCGAACAGACAACTGTAATTTGTCAAGTGTGGGGCGAAAACGTTGCTACAAAAAGTAGCATTACTGCTAATATGTAGCATCATTTGAAAAGTCACCCGCTAGAGAGTGAAGAGTGCTTGAAACTCTGCACGTCAACATCTCCGTTCGGTGCCACACCAACAAAATGCAGAGGCAACCATTTACACATCAACACCGTATGAAAAAAATAGTAAACAACAGAAGGAGATAACGTCCGCCGGAACCTACCACATAGCGAAGGACATACACAATTTGATTTCCTATTATACAGCTCATTTTTATTTGACAGTTATTGAAATATCTTGTGTGACATCATGCACAGAAGTGCATTTTATTTCTTTTAAACTATTGTAGTAGCGTTCTGTACAAAAAGTGCACTTTAATTTAGTGTTGTTTTGATTTGTCATCTTGAGGACATCATGCACAAAAGTGCACTAATAGCTTGTTTTAAAATGTCTCTGACAATCTTGCACATTCTGTTTTGAAATGACATGAATGTTTGTGCCACTGCTAAATAACTGTTTAATAAATACAGCTTTGGTCAATTGACTTAGTTGTGATTTCCCTCTCTGCATGAAAGTTTAAAATGAGCATATATTAATGCAGTATGAAGAAGAATGTTTTAATGTAGACACATAGAATCATCATACTGCTGTGATTATATGCATCAAGTGTTCATTCAAGGCTAAGGCAAAATATCGAGATATATAATGTGTATCGCGATATGGCCTAAAAATAAAAAGGCCATATCGCCCAGCCCTACTTTGAAGAAATAAAAGTATATTTTATTGTAAGTTTATGAGCTGGAGTATATTTGCAACTATATGTATTATTTTGGTTTATTTTGTCAGAAAAACTAACGTCAAAACGACAGCAATTGCATGCTTCTGGACCAGTGTTGGGTTAGTTAATGAAAACCAGTAACTAGTTATAGTTACTAGTTACTTTATTTCAAAAGTAACTCAGTTACTAACTCAGTTACTTACACCAAAAAGTAATGCGTTACTGTGAAAAGTAACTGTTAATTCTTTTTCATTTTTTATTTTTTAAGGCTTCCATTAATGCCCTTTTAGCCTTCATTTCAGTACTGTTATTGCACTGGAGAATAATACAATCTGTTTGATGCCCGCTATCCTGCTAATTAGCTGCCTGAAAGCGGGTGACTCCACTGTAGAAATAGCCTGCATGTCTTCTAGCACATACGCTGCAATGGCTCTATCAATGTTGTCCTGGCTAGCAGTCCCTCTGTTAAAATCCTTAGGTGGTGGTGGTGGTGGTGGTGGAGGTGGAAGTGGAGGTGAAGTGGCATCGGAGTCTGTGTCTCTCTTTACTAGCTTCGTTGAAGCATGTTGCTTTTGTAGCTGTTTCAGCAGATTTTAATTGCTGTTTTGGGCAGTACATAGGATCTTTGATCCAAGACACAACTTACATTTAACTAAAATTTTCTTTTCTTTGAGCTCGACAACAGAAAAGTAGTGAGAATATCTCCATGTTAAGAAACTCAGCTTCGGCTCCGCCATGATGTCTTGTTAGTAAACACAGACATGCCCCCCGGGCCCCACACACACACTCACACACACAGTGCGCCTCTTCTCTCCCTTGTGACAAAGGAAGAATCAGAAGGACGACAGTTCTCAGTTTCTAGCCGATACTATATAAAATATAACGTAAAGTAACGCATCATGTAGTAACGGTAACTGAGTTACTGAATATAAAAAATAACGCGTTAGACTACTAGTTACCGCCGAAAATAATGGCGTTACAGTAACAAGTTACTTTGTAACGCCTTAGTCCCAACACTGTTCTGGACAGAGCCTGTTTAGTTGGCCATACTCTCTCTATACACATATCTGGACTACGGTGTGTTGTCTTCGCCAGAAAGTAGTCTTTGCCATTAAGTTGAATGTGGCAGTATTTTCTTTTGTTGAGCCCTACAAAGTGTTTGAACTGTAATTATCTATTACACACTGGCTGTTTGATTCAGTTTTGATTACCACATTTGGGGGGGGGGGGGGGGTGTTGAAATCACTATGTAAAATATAAATGTTGATCTTTCGGGTTAAGTTGGTTCTTTCCTTCTTTCTTTTAAAAAAATGTGTACTGCTTACGGCACAGGGGTGAGACCAGACAAGCTCTGCTTCTTCTCACTCCTTTTGAATGGTTGATCACTTGAGCAAAATCTGTACTTGAGCATTTTTGACATGTTCCCAATAAATAAATAAATAGCATAATTATGGCAAATCCAATGTTTAAATTAATGTACAAACAAATTAGCATTGAGCTAACTCATTTTGCAAAGTAGATCCTTACTGTGCTTTTCAGTACCTTCTTCTTGTTGCCCCAAAAAATGTTAATATTACATAAAGTCACTCAGGCTGAGCCTGAGTTTGCAACCAGAAGTGATGTCGCATGCAACAAAAGTATCGATATATGGTCTCAGGTAGTACGGAAGGACTTCGCTTGGCATCTATAAAAGTACTGAATTCTGTATCCATCCCCACCTCTATGTACTGTAGAACACACTCAAGGCTATTATATTGGGTGAAACGAGTGTAAAAGTAGGTGTTTTTTCATGTTAATAGAGCACTAGTTATGTTATAAATCATACTTATAAGGCCGTAAACTATTTTAATGCTATAACTAAAAAAGATATTTGATTTATAAAATAGTAATCCTACTTCACGGAAATTAGTTCACCAGGCGTAACCAATTGACCGTGATAAATGAGGGACGACTGTACTCAATGTTAGACGCAAATAATCAAGCCACTCTGCTACTCTTATCGAATTGCCCTGGATAATTTGGTTGCAACTTCATCTACAGTACATGTTTTCCATATATGAAGAGTACTGTGTCATTCATATCTCTACCTTTTGGCAAACTGTGGGGAGATTATTAATGGATGTACAAAATAAAAATGGGTTCATTGTATGTTGTTGGTTTATTTATCATGCTTTGTACCTGCATAGCTTCCCCCTTCCTTTTTGTGCACTTCCCTGCTGCACCATATTTAGGTAGTTTTGGACATTATGGCTCAATTCAGGTTTTCCCTCCACCCCCACCCCTCTTCTACTTGATCCTACCCCTTGGCTCTATCATCTAGTTATCAAGTCTCGCTACGTCATCAACCCTCGCTCTTTGCCAGGAGTGACGTAAGGTAGATGCGCCAAATGTTTGTTTACTAACGTTTGTACTTTCAAGACATTTAGAAGACAATGTATTTGGCGAAAAATGCATGTCCTGGCACGTCAGCTTTCGATATGTAAATTGTGTTTCATTGTATTTGTGTTTGAAGCCAATATTTACGTGCAGTAGCAAAGGTTTGAAGTCTGACTAAACCACCAGTGTCGGTTTTATGAAAATCATTTATTGCGCTTAATACTCACATTTATATGTTTTTCTGGGTTTCTGTTCTGCCATCTTTCTCCTCGCACTCGAAGGTGGTACTTCGCCCTTCCTTCCTACCTGGAAGATCATTTGAACGCCTCTTTATTGACGTGAACGCGCAAAACTAAGGGGGGAGCAAAAACAACGGGCGGAGGAGGGGTATTCGAATAGAGCCTAACTATGTCTTAACTGCAAGCTGTCTCCCGTTTCCGCATCTTGGCGTCACCACTACCGTTACCATGTGAACCGAACTTGACACCTTCTCTAATATGTCATATATATATGCTATCAATTAGCATTAGTAATTTTACATGGCGATTTCAACACCTCCAAATTTGGTAATCACATCTACAACTAAGATGCACGTTACAATCATAGACAGCTAGTGTGTAATACGTACTTACAGTACAAACACTTTGTAGGACTTTGTAGACTGACAAGTTACCGTATTTTTCGGACTATCAATCAATCAATCAATGTTTATTTATATAGCCCTAAATCACAAGTGTCTCAAAGGGCTGTACAAGCCACAACGACATCCTCGGTACAGAGCCCACATACGGGCAAGGAAAAACTCACCCCAGTGGGACGTCGGTGAATGACTATGAGAAACCTTGGAGAGGACCGCATATGTGGGTAACCCCCCCCCTCTAGGGGAGACCGAAAGCAATGGATGTCGAGTGGGTCTGACATAACATTGTGAAAGTCCAGTCCACAGTGGATCCAACACATCAGCTGGAGTCCAGTCCACAGCGGGGCCAACAGGAAACCATCCCGAGCGGAGACGGGTCAGCACCGCAAAGATGTCCCCAACCGATGCACGGGCTAGTGGTCCACCCGGGGTCCCGACTCTGGACAGCCAGCACTTCATCCATGGCCACCGGACCTATGCAACTCCCCCTCGCAAGGGACAGGGGAGAAGAGGAGAGAAGAAAAGAAACGGCAGATCAACTGGTCTAAAAAAAGGGGGGTCTATTTAAAGGCTAGATTATACAAATGAGTTTTAAGATGGGACTTAAATGCTTCTACTGAGGTAGCATCTCTAACTGTTACCGGGAGGGCATTCCAGAGTACTGGAGCCCGAATAGAAAACGCTCTATAGCCCGCAGACTTTTTTTTGGCTCTGGGAATCCCTAATAAGCCGGAGTTCTTTGAACGCAGATTTCTTGTCGGGACATATGGTACAATACAATCGGCGAGATAGGCTGGAGCTAAACCGTGTAGTATTTTATACGTAAGTAGTAAAACCTTAAAGTCGCATCTTAAGTGCACAGGAAGCCAGTGCAGGTGAGCCAGTATAGGCGTAATATGATCAAACTTTCTTGTTTTTGTCAAAAGCCTTGCAGCCGCATTTTGTACCAACTGTAATCTTTTAATGCTAGACATAGGGAGACCCGAAAATAATACGTTACAGTAATCGAGACGAGACGTAACGAACGCATGAATAATGATCTCAGCGTCGCTAGTGGACAAGATGGAACGAATTTTAGCGATATTACGGAGATGAAAGAAGGCCGTTTTAGTAACACTCTTAATGTGTGACTCAAATGAGAGAGTTGGGTCGAAGATAATACCCAGATTATTTACCGAGTCGCCTTGTTTGGTTGTCAAATGTTAAGGTGGTATTATTAAATAGATGTTGGTGTCTAGCAGGACCGATAATCAGCATTTCCGTTTTCTTAGCGTTGAGTTGCAAAAAGTTAGCGGACATCCATTGTTTAATTTCATTAAGACACGCCTCCAGCTGACTACAATCCGGCGTGTTGGTCAGCTTTAGGGGCATGTAGAGTTGAGTGTCATCAGCATAACAGTGAAAGCTAACACCGTATTTGCGTATGATGTCACCCAGCGGCAGCATGTAAATACCAAAAAGTGCAGGGCCAAGAACCGAACCCTGGGGAACTCCGCACGTTACCTTGACATAGTCCGAGGTCACATTGTTATGGGAGACGCACTGCATCCTGTCAGTAAGATAAGAGTTAAACCAAGACAAGGCTAAGTCTGACATACCAATACGTGTTTTGATATGCTCTAATAAAATATTATAACCACTAAGTCAACGTTTTTTTCATAGTTTGGCCGTGGGTGCGACGTATACTCCGGAGTGACTTACGTGTGAAATCATTAACACATTACCGTAAAATATAAAATAATATTACTTATCTCATTCGCGTGAGCGACGAAGAAAATGTCCGCAATCGTCACACACCAGTGACGTGCAGTCACTGGAGGCAGGTGAGGCAGGGCCTCACGTGCCATCATGGAAAGAAAAAAAATGTAAAAAGAAAAAAAAAAAATTAAATTGTTATATGTATCCAGTGATTATACTATAAAGTTATTTTCCATTGAACTTCACCAGTTTTAGATTACTTGTATTCAAAATCGCTGAATTTTCACATTTGCCGTTCAAATACTGAGAAGAGAGTGCGGTGAGGCACGTCACTGCGTTGTGCCTCAACATGGATTGCGGACTCGGCTAACTGCTGGCCTGCTGTGCAGTGAGACCGTATTGCTATATGAACTATATTATACATTTCCATAGTTTAGTTAGCTGAGGTATATAATGTACAGTGTATTTTGTCAACAACTGTATGTGTGTAACGTATTTCTTGTGCTGAGCGATCATAAAACGGCTGCAAAAGACGCACTGGCTGAGGCTCGCAGTAATCCCGCCTCCTAGTGGTAGAGAATGCACTCCCGCCGTAGAATGCACCCCCTGACGGGAGTGTTATATCAACTAAAGCCCACACTTAAACTTTCAACGGGCAAGATTGAATCTATTTAAAAAAGTTATTTCATAAGAAGCCAAAAAGTGCAAAAACAATAATGTTCGTGTTGGAGGAGTTGTGAATGACTGCAGGGCCACAACATTAGGTACACCTGCAGACTGCAGCACGGATTTCATATTTAATTCATTCACAACTCCTCCAACACGAACATTATTGTTTTTGCACTTTTTGGCTTCTTATTAGATAACTTTTGTAACCTATTTTTATGGGCTATCCTCTTTGTGATGTTAAGTTCCTGTTATACGCTGTTACACAGTATATGCCTTGAGCTCTTATTTTGAAGGCGCTAAGAGCGGAAGTGATGACACGTTGGAGTGGAGCGGAGGTTTTTGAAAGAAGGTAAATAAAGTGGTCCTCATGTAGTTTCGTACTGTTGCAGCCTTCATCCGCCTTCAGTGCCGTTGTGACATGCAGTGTCATCCTCCGCCACTTCCACCGTTGAGGTCTTTGAAATGCTATTTAACCCATAGCTGGGACCCTGACAGGTACTACCACCCCGGGTCAGAGTGGACCTGGGAGCAATGATGACTGAGGGGTAACTCCACCATCCCCAAAACTCCAGAACTCCCAAACTGAAGCCTCATCACCGGATGCAGTTTTGAGTCATACCCAGGACATCCTCTCTGCCAAGGACCGTGTGGTGGCTGCAGGCGCATCAGTCTCCCCACGCTAAAAGACGTCACGCGCAAGCGTCCTCCCGAATGGGAACCCATCCATTCTGAGGACAGTCATACTCGACTACGAGTGACTGCCGATGATATGATGATGACAGTATAGGCGACATTTATAAACCCTCGGGTACACTTTTTTTAAATAGATTCAATCTTGCACGTGGAAAGTTTAAGTGTGGGCTTCAGTTGATATAACACTCCCGTCAGGGGGTGCATTCTACGGCGGGGGTGCATTAATCCAGCACAACAGTGGCGCATGACTTCATTTATAAGTAAAGGGAAGACCATAATAACGGTTTTTTTATTAAATGTGCTTTTTTGTGTGCTACAGTTTGTATGTGTAAAGTTAAAGTTAAGTTAAAGTACCAACGATTGTCACACACACACTAGGTGTAATGAAATTTGTCCTCTGCATTTGACCCATCCCCTTGTTCACCCCCTGGGAGGTGAGGGGAGCAGTGGGCAGCAGCGGCGCCGCGCCCGGGAATCATTTTTGGTGATTTAACCCCCAATTCCAACCCTTGATGCTGAGTGCCAAGCAGGGAAGAATGCTGGTATGAGCTTTTAACATTAACCCGTTAACTGCTGCCAATTAAATGGTGAATAAGATACTCTTTAGGGTTCATATGTTTGTAAAGCTGACTGTGATGAAGTCAGTGCCTCACCAGCCATGAACCTCACCGCACGTCACTGTCACACACACATCAGCAATCGTCACTCACACGCCAACCAATAAGAATTCGGCGGGGGCGGGTCATGGCAGAAGTGCATTGTGGGTCCTGGGATGCTAACTGCTATATGCTATACGCTACTGCCGGAGCTATTAAAATGGATCACATCAACATTGGCGGTAACTTATAAAAACTGAGAAGGACTGAACTAAAATGGCACCGAAAAGAAAATCATATACTGCAGATTACAAGCTGGTCGTAGTGAAATATGCAGTAGAGAACAGCAATCGAGCAGCAGAAAGAAAGGACGCTAGCGGGGCGCATACCAGAGGCGACACCTAGGAAGAAGATTTAATCTGATTTAGCGATTTACCAGATTGTTTGGTAAACGTATAGCATGTTCTATATGTTATAGTTATTTGAATGACTCTTACCATAATATGTTACGTTAACATACCAGGCACGTTCTCAGTTGGTTATTTATGCGTCATATGGCGTACACTTATTCAGCCTGTTGTTCACTATTCTTTATTTATTTTAAATTGCCTTTCAAATGTCTATTCTTGGTTGTTGGATTTTTTTTAATAAAATTCCCCAAAAAATGCGACTTATACTCCAGTGCGATGTATATATGTTTTTTTCCTTCTTTAGTGTGCATTTTCGGCCGGTGCGACGTATACTCCGGAGCGACTTATAGTCCGAAAAATACGGTACTTACTTATTGCCTTAAATGTCATCAAACAGACTAGCCTACATGAATATCAAATGTAATGAAATACTGCACATTTTTGTTTCAATATTATGTATTTTGGCTTAACACCATGAACTTGGTACCTATGGTATATTGGGACTGAGAGAAAACAGGACCAAATTCCTTATACAGTAAATGATAACGTGCATCTTCCATTAGTGTTTCTCTGTGATTTGAACACATTTTTATGAAAAAGTTTCAAGTATCAAACTGCAACCATACATATTCTGTTAAAGTTTAAAATGGTATTGTTATTGTAGCTGATATCGGGATTTGCTTGAATTTGTTACACAAATACTTACCTTTACCGTTACTGGAGGACTTTTTGTCATGCCCCATAATCCATACAATCCTAAATGAACAGTCTAAATAATTGTGTCATGACTCTTGCACATTTTTCATACTACTCTAAGCTTGCGGTGCTTTTTCTGTTGTTTTTTTTGTCCAATAATCACCCGCTTTTGATCAGCTCAACACTTTCAGAGAATTTAAGACACTGCGGTTTGGAACTAGATTATAGAAAAATAAACTGTATACTGCTCAGTCGATTAATTTTTTTCTGTTAGAACTTTTCTTAATTTTGAGTAAACAATGGTTCTCTCATTCACTTCCCATTCACTTCTCGGTGAAACAAGCGATTCCATTGGCTCATTTTGAGTGACGTCACCACACTTTCCCTGACCTAACCCTATTAACTGTGCCTACAATATGTCACTGCGATCAGCGTCTACAACGGCCTGTGAGCATTATTATATTTTAAAATTATTATGTTATATTTTCTATTGATACTAAATGGTCACAGATCCGGAATGGGCTGTCACATGTTCTAAATTCCATTTGGTGATGGTGATCTAAATTGAATGTGTTTTACTGTGCTTAACGTGTGCGTGTGTGTGCCACCGCCTCAAAGCTGTAAACCTAGAGGAAACACTAGCCAATAGAGAAAATTAAATAGCATAGATTTATTATCGATTTAATATAGTTCATATGTGGTAAATGATCATGTCAGTCGTTAACCGTTTGGCTGCTTAAAACAAGTTTTGACATGGGTGGAGGAGCCGACCATGTGTGTGTTCATAGTAGTGCGCCTCCTGTCCTGTGAGTGGCAGCATGCGTGTCTTGTGTGCTATCTATTGTCATATTTTTAGGGAGCGGTGAAAGGGAGATTCTTTTTTTAGAATGGGATAATGAACGTCGGGGGAGGAGGTGGGAAAGAATGATGTCACAGCTGCTACAGAATGCTTTGTTACTCTGCTCATAGTAGAAATTAAGCTTTATCCTTTATAATGATGTACAATCATGTTGTCCATCCATCCATCCATTTTCTACCACTTGTCCCTTCATGCCGTGTATAGCATAATCATTACATATACACAAACCTTTTTAGTACTGTCACAGTCTAGGAAAGCCATACATCCGTGTGAAAAATTATCTATAACAAACCTTGTATAAAAATAGCATCATTATGTACTTTTTCAATTTTTTTAGAATAGAACGCCTTATTGTCATCAGAAATGTTAACATGACAAAATTACAGCTAAGATCCATCTACTTTTTTGAACACAGTTATTACACAGAGGCTTTGTGTAGTATGGGAAGGGATTATAAATACTTTAAATGCATATAATATTCATAAAAATCATTCATCAATAAATAGCCTCTACTTCGCTGAAATGTACTTACTAAGGGTGTAACGGTACGTGTATTTGTATTGAACCGTTTCGGTACGGGGGGTTCGGTTCGGTTCCGTTCGGAGGTGTACCGAACGAGTTTCCACACGGACATATTAAGTAGCGCAACGCACGTTGTATAAACAATGCACACTGAGGCACAACACACGGCATGCTAGCAACGACCGGGCTACTACAACATGCAAAAGCTGGAAGACCCTCTTGCCTCGTTAAGATCCCCCGTTTGGGAACATTTTGGCTTCGCGTTGCGATACAACAATGGATAACATCGCTTCAACGAAGAGAAAGACGAAGAAACACAGCTCCCACCGCATTCAAGCAGCTTCTCCTCGACGAGTCAGGTAGGGCTAAAGCAATAACAAATGCCGTTGGTGTTTTTATAGCAGCAGATTTAAGACCATATTGCATTAAAAACTAGATTTTGACCCACTTCTATGGTGGAAGAACAATGAGCCCATATATCCTCTTACTGCCAAGTTAGCCAGGCACTACCTCCCCATACCTGCTACCTCCGTGCCCAGTGAAAGGGTATTTTCCACAGCTGGAGACATTTTAACTGCAAGCAGGTCTGCTCTTTCTGCAGACAATGTGGATAAACTGATTTTTCTGGCAAAAAACATGAACATTTAGTGAAAGTCACCAGGGTTAAAGGCTGGGTTGACTTGAAACTGTTTAATGTTGCACTTTTTGTATGTAGAAGAAACATTTTGTCATTTTATTTAATCCGAGCAACAACTTGAATCAGTTTAATGTTGCACTTTATATGTGGAAATGTTGCACTTTATATGTAGAAAGGTTTTGTTAAGAAACCAATGCTGAGCCTTATCTTATTTAGTTTTTATTTTATATATGTTGACTGCATTAACCCTGGCAATGGACCCTGTGTGTATATGTATGTTATTGTTATGCTTAGCATTCATGACTGCCTGATGTTGCACTGATCAGCCTAGTAGCGGCTCACATTCATCACACACAAAGCTATTTTAAAGCAATGTTAAAAGGATAAAGCCATTGTTTACAAATTTTGGTAAATAAATAACCATAAAATGTATATTTTGTTGTTTTCTTACTGTACCTAAAATGAACCGAACCGTGACCTCTAAACCGAGGTACGTACCGAACAGAAATTTTTGTGTACTGTTACACCCTTAGTACTTACCGAGGGCCACTCTGGAACGTAACCCCCGCGATAACCGAAGGAACACTGTACACTTTAACAAGAGTGTAGCTGCATGGAACAGCGTTACAGCAGAAAGTAAGCAGCTATGATCAGGAAATTAACAAGTAGATTTAATAAGAGTGTACAACTACATTGAGCAGTGTCGGCAGATGGGAAAATGTATCAGGAGCTTCACATGATCACATTTTGAAGAAAATTATCATACATACTCGTTTTGTCGTTGCACAGGGCCATCTGCTACAGTAAAACTGTATAGTTCAGTTTATAATGCAGTTTAACCTTTAAATAAAGTACTGTATAAGCGCTGTTAAACAAAAAGCTGCTTCAAGCAAAACATCGCCTCCACGTGTCTGTAAGGACGTGACACAATGCATAACATCAGGCGTAATGTAGGATGTATCAGGTTGGTTTCTAATATCCATGTATCAAAGGGTCAAACTAACCCACATTATAGGATTTTTTAAGTTATTGATTCTACAGAAGATGAAATTATCATACAAACACGGAAAGTACCATACGAACACTAGCCAGAGAGGAGCAACCTGTAACCTGTTTTAAAATGATGAAAATATGTTGTGATTAGGGGTTGGCATAGTTTATATTTGAGCAAATACAGTTCCCAACGATTCTTGATTCTTTTTCTTAAATAGGCAGGATCATTCTAAAGGTTTCCATGGTTTAAATTAAGGCGATAACAAAATATATTTTTGGATACAATGGCTTTACTAATTAGACAAAAATGTCCCCTTTGAAAAGAAACTAAATATGAATATATCAATCAATCAATCAATGTTTATTTATATAGCCCTAAATCACAAGTGTCTCAAAGGGCTGTGAATTACTTTGCTGTAGGGCTGGGCAATATATCGAATATACTCAATATATCTCAGGATTTTTCTCTGTACGATATAGAAAATTACTATATCGTGAGTATTCGAGTATACATTCTCACTCAGTTGCTTTTAGCTGCGGGCATTACACTCCAGGCTTTTCTCACTCTTTCTTGTATCTCCTTCTCACAGAGAGATAAAACAAGCGCACCTTCTTACATACGTCACATACTGTCGTGCATGCAACGTCTTACGCCCTCGCGGAGCATAGAGGTAGCAGCATGGGTAATGTTAGCTGTGGTGCAAGCGGAGCGGTGCGAGTGGTAATACGAGAGAAAGAAGGTGCAAATCTGGTAACAAATGAAGGAAGAATTAATTCCCAAGAAAAACAGACTGCCATCGTCTGGCAGTGGTTTGGCTTCAAGCGGGACGATGTTGAACAGACAACTGTAATATGTCAAGTATGTGGCAAAAGCGTTGCTACAAAAAGTAACAGCACTACTAATTTGTAGTATAATTTGAAAAGTCACCCGCTAGAGAATGACGAGTGCTTGAAACTCCGCATGTCAACATCTGCGGCCGGTGCCACACCAATAAAATGCTGAAGCAACCAGCACTGACCCAATTGAGCGTGGCGTCTTCCATTTCCACATCAACACCGTATGAAAAAAATATTAAACAACAGAAGGAGATAACGTCTGCAGTAACCTACCACATAGCGAAGTATAGCGATTTCCTATTATGCAGCTAATTTTTATTTGACAGTTATTGAAATATCTTGTGTGACATCATGCACAAAATTTCACTTTTTTGTTTTAAACTATTGTAGTGGCGTTCTGTACAAAAAGTGCACTTTAATTTAGTGTTGTTTTGATATGTCATCTTAGTGACATCATGCACAAAAGTGCACTAATAGTTTGTTTTAAAATGTCTCTGACAATCTTGCACTTTCTGTTTTGGAAATGACATGAATGTTTGTGCCACTGCTTAACTGTTTAATAAATACAGTTTTGGTAAATTGACTTAGTTGTGATTTCCCTCTCTGCATGAAAGTTTAAAATTAGCATATATTAATGCAGTATGAAGAAGAATGTTTTATTGTAGACACATAGAATCATCATACTGCTGTGAGTATATGCATCAAGTGTTCATTCAAGGCTAAGGCACAATATCGAGATATATATCGTGTATCGTGACATGGCTTGAAAATATTGAGATATTAATAAAAGGCCATATCGCCCAGCCCTACTTTGCTGCTAACCTAACCATAATAATATCACAGACTGGTCTGATCGATAAAAATAGTTCAAACTAAAATTAAAAGGAGTATATTGAACAATATTCTCTTATTTATTTATATACTTACCTTTTTTTATTTGGGGGGTTTTGCTGTTATTTTATTGCAATATTGTGTTCAGTGTTTACTTTGAAAACCTCGTGAAAAAAGCATGTAAAAAAACATATTCTGTTGTTTATGTGTTAGACCATGGGGTGTCAAACTCAATCGCACATGGGGCCAAAATCTAAAGCACACGTCAAGCTTGCATCTAATAACAATTAACAAAACATTCATGTTGTTTCCTGGATTCCTTGTAGGTGTGTGCTGATTTTAAGGATACACAGGTGTTCTGTTACACTATTTTTGATACTGGTTTGAAGTAAATGTGCATGTTAAAAAAATCTGTGTTTATTGTTTCTATTTTCCTACAGTCTGAGAGTCCGTAAATGCAGGCCCGGCCCTAACCAATCTGGCGCCCTAGGCAAGATTTTAGGTGCCCCCCCCAGCCCTCATCTCCCCCCCCCCCCCCCCCCCACATCAGCAGTGAAGTGTATATACTCACAAGAAACCGAATAACTTTGTCTTTGACCTTTTTTTTTACTTAAAGAAAGCAAATTAACAATCAGAATAGTTAACAAGATAAAAAAAAATATGGATAAATAAATGAATACAAAAAATAAAAAATGAATATATGAAATACAATATTTTTTACATACATAAACACAAAATAAAACGTGTCAACAAGTTGCATAAAATAAATTAAAAATACAATATAAATAAGGCACTGCACAAAACAAGATATCAAACCAGTATGACTTTAACAACTATATTACAAAAAAAGGGGATCCTACAGAGTTCTCTATTTGTGCTTTTTAATATTGCATTAACTAGAATGACTTACAAATTACTGTACACCAGGGAGTACTGTAATTACCTAACGTTAAATTATTATTTTCCATAACAATTTAGCCCCCTCCACTATATTAACCCGACGTTAAAACAGAACTAGCTATTTATTGATTAGCAATTGCCGAATCATGTAACATTAGCTTAATGCTAAAAAGACAGGTTACTATCACATTCTGTAACAGACAAATAATTTCATGTAGGCTAACGTTACCTACCTGCTACCTCTGTCTTTTTCTCGTTTCTCCCCTTCTTTTCTCCCCTGGGCACCTGACAGTTTTGGCCGTTTTGACATCTTGTGTTGATTTGTTTTATGTGGTGACGTCCAAAAAGAGTCATGATACGGGAAGGGAGGGGGTGCACCGTGCCGGGGGAGGGGTGGGCGTAATGTTGTAACAAATAATATTTCTATTAAATAGGCTTTACTTTGCATTTTAATTAACGTGGGATTATTTTATGTATTTAGAAATAATAGTACCAACTTTTTTTTTTTTTTTTTTTTTCCTCCAACATTTGTGGCACTGGCGTGGCGCCCCCTGATGGACGGCGCCCTTAGCATTTGCCTATACGGCCTATGCCACGGGCCAGCCCTGCGTAAATGCATCATGATTGGTGAGCGAACTGAGCTCGGAAAAAACAGAGAAGGAGATACTATGGAAAAGAGCCTCTTTGTGCGCACGCTGAGACATCTGTGGTTGGTCGTTTTAATAAAGTGATTGTAGATCGACGATGTCTTCGTCATCCTCTTAACATCCCGGCAAAAGCTACAATATTTTATATGCACACAAAAACAACAAAATCTGTGAGGTTAGTAACTTCAGTCGAGATGTTGGTAGACAAGGACAATTCAGGTAATCCTTAGCAGAATCTGAAAGACTTGGCAAGTCTGAGTATGCGTTTGAGAAGCCAGCATTTCCCAGCATGCCTTGATGTTGTGCAATTATTCTTTTTATGTTTTAAATCCGAATTCGAATCCGTTTAATTGGCCAAGTATGTTTAACAAACAAGGAATTTGACTTGGTAGACTCAGTGATGTACACTTAGCTTTTTGACTTGTAGCAAAGGTGCTACTAAATGAAAACAATTAGTAACACAGAACATTTTTTTGTTCCTCAGGAAGAGGTGCTTTAAAACATGGCAAGCTCGCTAGTGGCTAACGTTTATTCACAGTCGGCAGTGTTTTATCAACTTCTAAATCACTAATCCTTGCCTCCATGGGTATCATCCCTGCAGGACAAGGAATAGCTAAACATGCTTCACTACGCACCGTAGGAGGATACATTGCGACGGCGTGACTCGCTTGATGGAGCGGCCGTGCCAGCAACTTGAGGGTTTCAGGTTCGAACCCCACTTCCACCATCCTAGTCAATGCTGTTGTGTCCTTGGGCAAGATACTTTACCCACCTCCTCCCAGTGCCACCCACCCTAGTTTAAATGTAACTTAGATAATGGGTTTCGCTATGTAAAGCGCTTTGAGTCACTAGAGAAAAGCGCTATATAAATATTATTCACTTCACTTCACTCACCGGCGTCACCGCTAAAAAAAGCTAGTGCTATTCAATGTAAACAAATGCCATGGGTGGATCGACACCTGACATCCACTGTAATGATACCAAGTACAAGAGCGTATTTAGTCGATACTACTATGATTACACCAATATTTTTTATTGTCACAAAATCTTTTTTCGTTTTCTTTTTAAATTCATAATATTCATAAACTCAAGAAATACGTCCCTGGACACATGAGAACTTAAATTATGACCAATGTATGACCCTGTAACTACTTGGTATTGGATCGATACCTAAATTTGTGATATCATCCAAAACTAATGTAAAGTATCCAAACAACTTAACTTAACAGAAGAATAAGTGATTATTATCAATCAATCAATCAATCAATGTTTATTTATATAGCCCTGAATCACAAAAGTCTCAAAGGGCTGCACAAGCCACAACGACATCCTCGGTACAGAGCCCACATAAGGGACGTCGATGTGAATGACTATGAGAAACCTTGGAGAGGACCGCATATGTGGGTAACCCCCCCTCTAAGTACAGTCCTTAGTGGATCTAACATAATAGTGAGAGTCCAGTCCATAGTGGGGCCAGCAGGAGACCATCCCGAGCGGAGACAGGTCAGCAGTGCAGAGATGTCCCCAACCGATGCACAGGCGAGCGGTCCACCCCGGGTCCCAACTCTGGACAGCCAGCACTTCATCCATGGTCACCGGAACCGGAATAACCCGGCGAGGGGGCAGAGGAGAAAAGAAAACGGCAGATCAACTGGTCTAAAAAAGGGGGGTCTATTTAAAGGCTAGAGTATACAAATGAGTTTTAAGATTATTACATTTTAACAGAAGTGTAGCTAGAACATGTTGAAACGGAAAATAACCAGATATTAACAGTAAATGAACAAGTACATTAATAGTACATTTTTACAGCGTGTCCTTCATAATTTTGACAAAATAATAGAATGGGAAATGACACAATATGTTACTGTATATGTCAGCAGATAAATTAGGAGCCTTTGACAAGTTATCTAGTTTGTTCACTATTTTATTTAAGGCCAAAATTGTTTTTTGATTGCAATAAGAAATATAATTTTTTGTTAAAATACAGCCTATAATGCCATTTTTGTGGTCCCCTTTATTTAGAAAAGTATCAAAATAAAATTTGGTACTGGTACCGGTCGCTTTGGTATCGGGATAAAGAAAATATATAAAAATACAAATGAGCGAGAGCACCATTTGTTGGTTCAGTGCGCACACTTAAATAACTTAGTTGCTCAGACAGTAATACGTTTGTTTATATGAATTCAGATTGTGGTATGACGTTTGTAACGGAGAACAAAATTGTTGTGTCTTGTATTGTATTGTCTTGTAGTTTATCAATAATACTGGTAATTGTTACCTCCCTAATAGTAACTGATATTGACTGATATGAACAAAACCCAGTGATCTGGTTTTTTTTCTTTCTTTTATTGCCCATATTTACAGTCATTTATGAACATGTTATGATGGTGTTATAGGGTGATAAAGAAATGTAGTTCAGGGTGTGTTCCTTTCAGGTTTGCCTTGTTCAGTACTGATATCACCAACTCTTCATAGTCATAATTACCATGTATTTTCTTATATTATCCTGTTTCAAAGAAACCTCCTTTGTTTGCAAGTCTTTATCTGTTCAGCTCAGACAGGATGATCCCAGTGACTCATTCGGTACATTCACGGTACTATCAGTGTTTATATAGGATTACATCAAAAAGAGGATATCGTCCTCCTCATAATTAACTTTTTTGTGCATCATGCATCCATACTGTAATCTCATTTTTTCTTCTGTTCTGTGTCATTTTCTATTACTTCTCCCCTCATCTAACTCTCCTCCTATGGTAGGTGAGCATTATGTGTGTTTGTGGGTTGTGGAGGGTATTATAGTATATTGTATTCAATGGTGAGGTAGACTAACTGCGTTTTTTGTGACAACAAGCAACCATTTTATTTGTTGTCTGGCCAGTACCCTTAAAATAGTTTTCTTTGTCCATCCATCCATCCATCCATCCATCCATCCATCCATCCATCCATCAATTCATCTATCTATCCGAGTCCGGTTCGCGGGGGCAGCAGTCTAAGCAGAGATGCCCAGACTTCCCTATCCCCGGCCACCTCCTCTAGTTCTACAGGGGGAATACCGAGGTGTTCCCAGGCCAGCTGTGAGACATAGTCCCTCCAACGTGTCTGCGATCTGCCCCGAGGTCTCCTCCCGGCTGGACATGCCCGAAACACCTCAGGGAGGTGTCCAAGAGGCATCCGTAGTAGATGCCCGAGCCATCTTAGCTGGCTCTTCTCGACGTGAAGGAGCAGCGGTTCTACTCTGAGTCTCTCCCGGATGACTGAGTTCCTCACCCTATCTCCGAGAGTGATCCCAGACATCCAGCGGAGGAAACTCATTTCTGCCGCTTGTATTCGCGACCTTGTCCTTTCGGTCATTACCCAAAGTTCATGACCATAGGTGAGGGTAGGAACGTAGACCGACCTGTAAATTGAGAGCTTCGCCTTCTGGCCCAGCTACTTCTTCACCACAACAGACCAGTGCAGTGACTGCATCACTGCAGACGCCACACCAATACGTCTGTCAATCTCGCATTCTATTCTTCCCTCACTCGTGAACAAGACCCCGAGATACTTGAACTTCTCCACTTGAGGCAGAACTTAAATCCCGACCAGAGGGGTGCAGTCCACCTTTTTCCGACTGAAAACCATGGCCTCAGATTTGGAGGGTGTTGATCCTTTTTCCAGCAGCTTCACACTCGGCTGCAAACCGCCCCAGTGAACGCTGAAGGTCTGTTGAAGAGACGTGTCAGCCACAACAGTCTCATAACATCCAGAGCTTTGAGGTATTCGGGGCGAATCTCGTCTTCTCCTGGGGCCTTGCCACTGGGCAGTTTTTTTATTACCTCAGCAACTTCGGCTCCAGTGATGGACATGTCCGCGTTTGTGACCTCAGACTCTGCCTCCTCTATGGAGGGTGTGTCTGTGGGATTAAGGAGATCCTCAAAGTATTCTTTCCACCGCCCAACTATATCCCCAGTAGTGGTCAGTAGGTTTCCGCCTCCACTATACTCATTGTGAACAGGGCACTGCTTCTCCCTCTTGAGGCGTCAGATGGTTTGCCAGAACCTCTTTGAGGCCGACCGAAAATCTTGCTCCATGGTCTCACCGAACTCCTCCCATGCCCGAGTTTTTGCTTCCGCCACCGCTGAGGCCGCGGCTCGCTTGGCTTGTCGGTCCCTGTCAGCTGCTTCGGGAGTCCCACAAGTGGTGTCAGATGGTTTGCCAGAACCTTTTTGAGGCTGACCGAAAATCTTGCTCCATGGTCTCACCGAACTCCTCCCATGCCCAAGTTTTTGCTTTCGCCACCGCTGAGGCCGCGGCTCGCTTGGCTTGTCGGTACCTGTCAGCTGCTTCGGGAGTCCTACAAGTGAGCCATGCTCGATCGGATTCTTTCTTCAGCTTGACGGCCCCCTTTGCCCCCGGTGTCCACCATCAGGTTAGGGGGTTGCCGCCATGACAGGCACCAACCTCCTTTCAACCACAGTTCTAATCGGCAACAGCAGCAATGGAAGTACAAAACACGACCCAATCGGACTCAATGTCCCCCTCCTTCCTCGGAATGCAGTTGAAGCTCTGCCGGAGGTGCGAGTTAAAGATCTGGTAGACGGTAGCCTCTGCCAAACGTTCCCAGCTTACCATCACTAAATGTTTGGGCCTGCCGGCATCCTTCCCCGCCACCTGATCCAACTCACCATCAGGTGGTGATCAGTTGACAGGTCAGCTCCTCTCTTCACCCGAGTGTCCAAGACATGTGGTTGCATATCTGATGAAACGACTACAAAGTCGATCATCGACCTGCGACCTAGTGTGTCCTGGTGCCACGTACACTTGTGGGCACACTTATGTTTGAACATAGTGTTTGTTATGGATAAACTGTGGCTAGCACAGAAGTCCAATAACAGAACACCCCTCTGGTTCAGATCAGGGAGGCCGTTCCTCCCAATTACGCCCCTCCAGGTTATGCTGTCGCTGCCAATGTGTGCGTTGAAGTCACCCAGTAGAACGATGGAGCCCCGGGGGAGGGACGCCCTGCAGCACTCCCTCCAGGGTCCCCATGAAGGCCGGGGACTCCGAACTGCCGTTTGGCGCATACGCACAAACAACAGTCAGAGCCCGTCTCCCGACCCGAAGGGGCAAAGAAATAACCCATCAAGACCCAGGTTTAAGTTTCTTTTAATCATTGCTGCGCTTTAGTTATTGGATAAACTGGGGTAGAATAGGCAATTTGAATCTCTTAACTACTCTTGGCCTCAGACTAAAGACGTTTGTCTATCCGTCTGTCCAACCATCCATCCATCCATCCATCCATCCATCCATCCATCCATCCATCCATCCATCCATCCATCCATCCATCCATTAATTCATTCATTCATTCATTCATTGTATGGAGTTACAGAACCAGCAGCCTCAGCAGAGAGGTCTGCCCTTTTGTCGCATGTGGTAATGTTTGCAATAAGAATTCTGTAAAAGCAAAATAATATATTGGTGTAAGAGCGTTGATCATAAATGTAAAAAAAAGTGGTAAAACAGAAAAACAGAGAGAAAGTTTGCTACTGTGTTAAAACAATCGAGTGAAGCCGAGTCAACAACACAAGTTTGGAGTGAGCACTCTGTCAACTTAGTCAATTTTGTCACTTTGTCGACAGTTGTATCGATCCATCCCCCTACTTAGTTCAAGAGCGCTAGCTTAGCTGTTAGCTATGCTTTTTTGTCTCTTCCAATGATATTCCTTGTCCTGTATTCCTTCAGTGATAATGTACTGAGAAAACAGTTGACTTGCGCCATGGACACGAGGATTAGTGATCTAGTGATTAGCCGCTAGCTCGTTAGCGAGGGCGCTACATTGTGTTGAGGACGCTTTTGTTTTGAAGTTTGATTGCTGTCAAATTTGCGGGACAGAGCTGGAATGTGTCAACATGCATGGTCAATACTATTAATAGCTTATATTTTATAATTAATTTGCATAATTGATATAATCTCTTTCGCACAACCACATTGAGACAGATGGATAACTTTCAAGTTCAAGTCTGAAGTTCTTGTAATTTCAAAATATGTTTCTAAGATCATTATGTCATTAAGGCAAAACATGTTTCATAGTTTAATTGCTATTTCAGCCAAATGGTTTTGACCGGCATTCATCTCATGTAAATGAGGGAGGACTTTATTTGAAGGACAGATAATAGAAATGTTGGTTTTAAGCTTGGTAGTTTCACTGTTTAGTTCATGTTCAGAACAATAGCTTGTGTATCAAATCGTTCCGTCGTACTGGAACTTTCTTATTTGGTTTCAGATTCATTGTTTATTACACAATGTCAATTTGTTTTGTAAAGGTTTTTCATACTTTGTAAATACATTTTTGTAATTTTGATGGTACTACAAGCATGAAACACTGTAACTCACTGTTAATTGCTTTGATGTATTTGCTGGGACCTGACATACCATAAAACATGCTAGTTTTTGTCCTTAATATTTTTCTAAAGCTGTCACTTGTGTTTTTAGAGAACTTAAGGACAACTGGGACAGTCTAGTCATCGTCTCACTGAGAGAAAGCCTAAGAGGTGGAGAAGAAAGTGTGACAAATAGGCTAGAGACTCGTTTGAAAGGCTGATCTGTCAAGAGGAGGGAAAGTATGTCTGAAAGAGGGAGCTAAAAATAGTCAACATCATGGAGAGAGTGCAGGAATCGCCTACACCGCCTCCGGCAGAACGACCAACAGAGCATGTGTACACTTTTATATGTGTAGTACTCAAATAAGCATAAGCTTGAATGTGCATTAAAATGAGTGCATCACTGCAGCATGGCTATCTGCGTAACACTTGGCATCGTCAATACAAAATATACCATTTTGTATTATTGTATTTTTTGGACCATAGGCCGCACTGAATTATAAGGCCCACTGCCAATGAGCAAGTCTATTCCGGTCTATTTTTATACAAAAGGCGCACGGGATTATAAGGCGCAGGGTTTCCCTGTAATTTCCAAATTACCTGTGGCTGTGGGGGCATGGTTAGTGGGCGTGGTTAGGGCATGTAGTGGGGGTCACCATATTTCATTGCATAAATTGTATAATATGATGATATGATTATCTTTAAAAAAGTTCAAAAATCTGTTATTATTAATTAGTATTAACATATATTTTAAATAATTTTGCCATATTTTAAATTATTGCTGCTTATTGTACATTATACTTTTTTGAGAATTGTTCAAGTGTCTAGATACTTTTAGGACTTTTTTATTAAAATGATTAGCAGCAAATCTAGCATCTTTTTCTGGTGTTATAGAATGTACTTGTGTTTAGAGTATTTACTTCTGTCCCACGATGTGCTTCTGCACCGTTTGGACTTTTTCTCCTTAAAAGCCACCACTGTACTCTTAATATTTGTACACATACACACTCACGGTACAACATCCACACGCACATTGACTGTAGAGACATACATATACACATACTGTACATTTACAAGCACACACCGGTATGCATACATACATTCATGCATATAATTACGTTTCATCAAACATATATTAACGTTGTTACCCTAGGGGAAACTGGGTAACACACGGCACACTGACAAAGCTTAACCTATTGATACTATAACAATCTACAAGGTTAATACCAGTGGCGTGCGGTGAGGTTAATGTCTGGTGAGGCACTGCATCATCACAGTCAGATTTACAAACATATGAACCCTAAATAGTATCTTATTCACCATGTGATTGGCAGCAGTTAACGGGTTATGTTTAAAAGCTCATACCAGCATTCTTTACACAACTGTAGCACACAAAAAAGCACATTTAATAAAAAAAACCATTATTATGGTCTTACCTTTCTTGCTGGACATCCACACAGCCAGCCTTTGCGTGTGTACCACGCCGTTTGAAAAGAACGGGTCTTCTGTCCCGAAGTCAAAAGCAAACCTTTTAGCTCCGGCGTTGGTCTACCTTAAATTATTACCTCCTGCTTCAATTGAAAGTCCAGTTTAGAAAACTGTTTTATTTTACATATGTAATCCTCCATGTTTTTAATAAAAGTCCAGGCGAGAGGAAATAAACAATCGATTGCAAACTTTATTTATTTATTTATTTTTTTCCTTCTGCGGCGAGGAATGATCTCTGGGATCACTACTGCCCTCTACCACCAGGAGCCCGGATTACTGCGAGCCTCAACCAGTACGTCTTTTGCAGCAGATTTATGAATGCTCAGCACAAGAAATACGTTACACACATACAGTTTTTGACAAAATACACTGTACATTATATACCTCAGCTAACTAAACTATGCCATAATTTAGTTAGCTGATATAATTCATATAGCAATACAGTCTCACTGCACAGCAGCTCAGCAGTTAGCCGAGTCATTGTGCACAATCCAGTGACGTGCCTCAACTGGCTGCTGATCACCGCACCGTCTCTTCTCAGTATTTGAACGGCAAATGTGAAAATAAAAATAAAAATAATCTAAAACCGGTGAAGTTAAATGGAAAATAACTTTAGTATAATCACTGGATACATATAACAATTTAATTAATTTTTTTTTCTTTTTACATTTTTTTTCTTTCCATGTGACTGCACGCCACTGGTTAATACAGTTCGCTTCTCTTTCTTCCCCTCCATTTACCTTCTTTATTTTGTATATCAAGGCATCATTACATATATGTATTGTTGCATGTGAAACAATTGTATTGTTGATAATAGAGGTAATTATTGTTATTATTCATTATCAAAAGTGCTATTGCTATTGGTATGTGTATTGCTCCATTTGTAGTGTAATAATGTTCATTGTCATTTCTGTGTTATTAATATATACTTCAATAACTGCTTTTTTTCTATCACTTTTCGTATCATATTTGTACACATCATATTTGCTGATGCTGTTCTGTTGTTGTTGTGGTTGTTATTGTGTTTGTTGTTGTTGTTGTTGTCTCTTAGTCATACCCCCCTTTTGTCCTCTCAATTTCCCCCTTTGTCTTCCTTTTTTTCTCTTCCTATCCCCTCCTGCTCCGGTCCGGTTGGGCCAAATAATTAATATAAATCCATTTAATAAAGTCAAATACAAATAAGGCAACAAGAGAAGTATCCCACACTTCTCTTTTGTAAAGTAAATCTGTACAGCCGAAATGGGCATCTACATCAACAATATCTTTTGCCTGAGTAGCTGGACAGGACAAAAAAAATAAAGATAGACTGTTACATCCCCAGTGCAAGAAGGAGCGCTACCATAGGTCCTTTCTACCCACAGCCATAAGACTTTACCACACACTTATGTGATTAGTGTGATGTATTTTTTCATGGTGTGCAATACCGATGTTAGTGTTTTTTTATTTTCTATTTATACATATTAGTGAGCAATATGTAGTACAAACCCCGTTTCCATATGAGTTCGGAAATTGTGTTAGATGTAAATATAAACGGAATACAATGATTTGCAAATCCTTTTCAACCCATATTCAATTGAATGCACTACAAAGACAAGATATTTGATGTTCAAACTCATAAACTTTATTTTTTTTTGCAAACAATAATTAACTTAGAATTTCATGGCTGCAACACGTGCCAAAGTAGTTGGGAAAGGGCATGTTCACCACTGTGTTACATGGCCTTTCCTTTTAACAACACTCAGTAAACGTTAGGGAACTGAGGAGACACATTTTTTAAGCTTCTCAGGTGGAATTCTTTCCCATTCTTGCTTGATGTACATCTTAAGTTGTTCAACAGTTCAGGGGTCTCCGTTGTGGTATTTTAGGCTTCATAATGCGCCACACATTTTCAATAGGAGACAGGTCTGGACTACAGGCAGGTCAGTCTAGTACCCGCACTCTTTTACTATGAAGCCACATTGATGTAACACGTGGCTTGGCATTGTCTTGCTGAAATAAGCAGGGGCGTCCATGGTAACGTTGCTTGGATGGCAACATATGTTGCTCCAAAACCTGTATGTACCTTTCAGCATTAATGGCGCCTTCACAGATGTGTAAGTTACCCATGTCTTGGGCACTAATACACCCCCATACCATCACAGATGCTGGCTTTTCAACTTTGCGCCTATAACAATCCGGATGGTTCTTTTCCTTTTTGGTCCGGAGGACACGACGTCCACAGTTTCCAAAAACAATTTGAAATGTGGACTCGTCAGACCACAGAACACATTTCCACTTTGTATCAGTCCATCTTAGATGAGCTCAGGCCCAGCGAAGCCGACAGCGTTTCTGGGTGTTGTTGATCAACGGTTTTCGCCTTGCATAGGAGAGTTTTAACTTGCACTTACAGATGTAGCAACCAACTGTAGTTACTGACAGTGGGTTTCTGAAGTGTTCCTGAGCCCATGTGGTGATATCCTTTACACACTGATGTCGCTTGTTGATGCAGTACAGCCTGAGGGATAGAAGGTCAAGGGCTTAGCTGCTTACGTGCAGTGATTTCTCCAGATTCTCTGAACCCTTTGATGATATTATGGACCATAGATGGTGAAATCCCTAAATTCCTTGCAATAGCTGGTTGAGAAAGGTTTTTCTTAAACTGTTCAACAATTTGCTCACGCATTTGTTGACAAAGTGGTGACCCTCGCCCCATCCTTGTTTGTGAATGACTGAGCATTTCATGGAATCTACTTTCATACCCAATCATGGCACTCACCTGTTCCCAATTTGCCTGTTCACCTGTGGGATGTTCCAAATAAGTGTTTGATGAGCATTCCTCAACTTTATCAGTATTTATTGCCAACTTTCCCAACTTCTTTGTCACGTGTTGCTGGCATCACATTCTAAAGTTAATGATTATTTGCAAAAAAAAAAATATTTATCAGTTCGAACATCAAATATGTTGTCTTTGTAGCATATTCAACTGAATATGGGTTGAAAATGATTTGCAAATCATTGTATTCCGTTTATATTTACATCTAACACAATTCCCCAACTCATATGGAAACAGGGTTTGTATTTATTGCTATGTTTTTTGTTTTTCATTACACTTTGCTTCTGTTACTGTATGTAAAAACCTGCACTGCAACAATGTAATTTCCTCAATGTGGGATAAATTAAAAGAAAAAAAAGTCTTATCATACAGGAAATTCTAACACAAATGCATGTACTGAATTTTTAGGACATCTCCCAAATCGTTTTTCTCTCAGCTGCAACATTATTTTTCTGACTTAAAACAAAATCGCTCTTATTACTTGCTGCTAGCACATGGCTGTTGTGATCATGTGGGCTCTGCACGCCGGATCCAGTCACTGCTGGATAGAATTGGTAGAGTGCTGCCAGGAAAGGACTGCTCATATCTAAGGTTTATTATGGACATTTTTTGATGTTTTCCAATATAATCCCATCCACGTTTTTTGTTGATATCAGTCCGCTATGCGATATCAATGTTGGATCCCCTAAATGCTAGTATGTAAAGGTACTGCAAGTATGTAAATGCAATGCTACTTTAGTGTGTAAATGTAATGGTAATATGCAAATTTAATGCAAGTATGCAGAGGTAATGAAAGAATGTAAATGTAATGCTAATGTGTAAATGTAATTGTAGTATGTAAATCTAATCTAAGTATGTCCATTGAATGTTATTGTGTAGAGGTGATGCTACTATGTAAATGTAATGTTAGTATGTAAATGTCATAAATTGACAGTTATTATTTTTCAAGTGTACAATAAAGTAAAAAACTGTCACATTCATTATTTGATTTTTAATTTCTTTCAATTGTTCTGCTTCCTCTGATAATGTAAACCATTTTTTCTAATCTACTCCCCCCACCCCCCAAGATTGACCTTCTTTATTTCCTCGTCGTCCTCTTCTCCACATATCTCAATGCAGATGAAGAGTTTAGATTTGAAATGTTGTCAATGAAACATTATTAATCACTTCTTTAAAAGTTGTCTAAGAATGTGAATTTTTTTTTCTTCTTTTTATTAGTATTGTCTAGGGAAAGAAACAATGGGGTTTGATTGGTGGAGGGCTGCACAACCTTGACATAGATAGGCTGGTATGAACTATGTGCACTGTACAGTACACCATGTAGAAGAGCTGGCAAAATAATTGTCAAGCACAAATAAGACTGAACAAGTGTGAACAGACCTAATCAGCATCTTCCTGAAGAAGCGCATGTGGGAATGTTAGTATTAATACGATGCCAAGTAAATACAAGACTAGTATCACCGATACCTACACCAATATCATCACTTTTACTTGAAATGTCATAATCATTGAATAAATTAGTAACTTTGCCTCTTGTTAGTCGATTATGACTATGATATAATCAACTTTCAGGAAATGTCAGAAATGGGACAAGGAAGAAGTGACTGCAATATACAATAGTTTTAACTTAACATTTAGGCACATTTGTTCCTATGTGTGCTACATTTTTGCTGCATGGTAGTCGTCTTTCTTACCAAAAAACGTGATGTCCGACATGAACGGAATGTTCCTTGACAACCCGCGTGCGCACAAAACATGACATCATGCACTGCAAAACGTAGCTCTGATTTTTTTAGGTCTCAGTCCTGGCATATTTGTGGCAATTTTAAGTATTTTGTACAACCGGTGTCAACAATTTGTTTACCAAATTATTTGGAGTAAGAGACGAAAAAGAAGACAGCAAGAATATTGTCTCTTGCCGTTTGTGGGGCACTTGGTTCCTAAATCTTCTTCTTCTTCGTCTTCCCATAACAATATGACCTCAGAGTATGTTAAGGCAACGTGCGGAGTGTCGTTCTTGTCAGTTCCGGGTCTTAAATAGCAAAGTGTACCAACTTGTCGCAATACATCCTCAGCCATCTACTTTCTAGTTGAGAGGCATGATTTATGATCTACAATAAACTTCCAAGGAGCAGAGAAACGAGGAAAAGGCAGACCACCCAATGATGTACAACAAAGGGACACACTGTTGGGACCACGTCACCGCTATAAATAGTTTGTCTTATAATAACAATATCACTAATACTTGGTTAATATTTAAGTCATGAAAAGTAAATTAAGTATTGTTGGGGCTTTTTGAATGGTTATTTATTGGATTTTATGGGTGGAATAGAGGACCACCCCCATTGTAAGCAGACTTTTATTTACATGTATTTAATATTTAGGATGCATGAAATATAAATCCATCCGTCATCATGTCTATCATAATGATTGTGAACGAAAACAATTCCAAAAAAAGTGCAGTTCCCCTTTAAGAGTGTTACTAAAACAGCCTTCTTTCATCCCAGTAATATTGCTAAAATGTGTCCCATTTTGTCCACCACCAGAAATCTGCGTTCTAAGATCTCCGGCTTATTAGTGATTCCCAGAGCCAAAAAGAAGTCGGCGGGTAATTGACGGTTTTCTATTCAGGCACCATTACTCTGGAATGCCCTACTGGTAACAGTTAGAGATGCTACCTCAGTAGAAGCATTTAAGTCTCATCTAAAAACTCATGTATACACCCTAGCCTTTAGATGACCACTGATCAGTTTCCACTGAGAAGGTGCTCGGTGTTCCAAGTCGGGACCAGGGTTTGACCACCCTTCTATGCATCAGTCAGTGACGTCTCAGCACTCTGACTTGTCCACATTGAGGGTGGAGGGGGTGCCGTCCCTCCTAAGGTTTTTCCTTGTTCCCATTGGGTTGAGTTTTTTCTTGCCCGGATGTGGGATCAGATCCGAGGATGTCATTGTGGTCATTGTGGGTTTTTTGAAGCCCTTTGAGGCATTTGTAAATAAGGGCTGTATAAATAAACTTTGATTGATTGATCATCTTTTTGCCACTGACTGTTTGGTGCTTATATTCGTCCACCTTTATTTTTAGCGACTATCTATTTTGGTTAAGAATTCTGAGGTTTGTCCCTTTTTGATGAAGTATAGGCCAGAGTCTGATGTTTTTCGCTTTTTGATGATACATTGGTCCAAGCACACTTTTTTCAAGTCAATGTGAACAGTGCTATTCCATTTTGTCAAATCCAAATGTCAAATCCATATTTCATATGTGGATATAAATCCAATATGTATCTGATGTCACTGTCAATAAAAGGTAGCATACGTCACAATTGTTTGCCAAAACAGACAGGCCTGACTGAATGCTCTACGAAGGAGCAAAAACCAGTGAGTGGCGAAAAGACTATGTTTCCAAAGTGATTAAAATATAGAAGGACTGAGGTCAGTGTCCCACCGCTCCTGGTTCAAGTCCTCACCCACACCCTCCTTAATACAAGTGTCCCACAAACTGCCATAGCCAAGATTTTTAACTTGCCCTTCTTAATGCCCTTCAGTACGTGAAATAATAAATGTGGACAAACTCCTTGAAATTGTCACAAACGCACCAGGATGAACACTTACACAAAGTGGAGCGTGTGTGTAACAGGATGCTTTGTGGGCATGTGCACACCTGGTGTTTGAATTAACACACGTAAAAGTCACATTGTTTTTGCAATGTAAACAACTACAAAAAAAGGTTGGATTTAACAAAATATGATTTGAGCATCTATAGTGTGAACATTGCCTAAGGCTATTGTAGTGGAATTTTGTTTCAGAAATGTGACATTTATCTTATTTTTTAAATGTCAAAGTGAACAATATTCTGATTAGTATGTGGATAGAAATCCAGTATGTATCCAATGTAACAGCAGTCTGGTCGCCTTCATCCAACACATGTCATTAAAAAGTGACAAAATGTTACTCTCCTGGCTCTTACTGTTCACTAACACTAACAAACTCTTCAGAACACACATCCAAGCAATATTTCACAAACAAGAGCAAGAGCCAAAATTCCTGCCCTGATTCCTCCATAATCTCCTATACAAAATAATTTGGTTAAGTATTACAAATTCCTTCAAATATTCACAAATGCACCAAGAGTGAGACGTACCTTACGGGAATTTGACCCCAGTTAACTCCCGTAAACACACTGCAGCCATTGTGTGCGAACCACTTCAAGGACCCAATCTGTTCACATTAAAAATATTTGTATTTGCAATGTGAAAGTCGACATAAAACAATTGTGTTTAACAATGTGAACAGTGAACATAATCCCAGATTCCAGTCGCATCAGATACATATCAATGTATACGAAATAGGCCTGAGTTGGATTAAAATAAAGTAGTAAAAACATCAGATACATGTCACATATAGGCTAACAATTTAAATTGACCTGCAGTGTGATAATAGCCTCACTTACCTTCCTACAATGAACTTTTATTTTTATATTCTGATGGTTTTGCTGTTACTACTCTTCACTCAGGACACCTAAATGAACTTCAGAATTGCTTTCACTTCTTTGGTACACCAACATCTTTCCAACATTGTTCTTACTAAAGCGCAGACGTCCAAGGTCTGGTCTGACAGCAGCGCCAGTGTCTCTCAGGTTGCCATTTTACTTCTAAGTGGACACATAAAGGTTCCCAGCATGTCCTTTTCCCTCAAACGACCCCACTGCTTACAAGCTGTGTTATTTTCTTCCAGTGCAATCACCTTTACAAAACAAAAGCACTCATCTTTTGTAGTATTATACACTGTGTGAGGTAATGAAGAGGTGCATATGCGCTGGCATTTCGAGTGCCACATGCAGACCTTCAGGACGATGTCATATACGATCCTGCATGTCTTTTGCGGAGAATGATTCCATCTTTGTGTTTGAAGTGCAGATGAAGTTATGTTGACATTTTTGCTGTGACACCAACGTCTCTTGAGACGAGCCCTCAAATGAACACATATACATTAAGCTGGAAGACGACATTTCAAACCAGGTGTGCAGTATTTGTATGTCGCATTTGTGATAATAGTTTAGTGCAGCGAAGTGAATTATATTTATATTGCGGTTTTCTCTAGTGACTCAAAGCGCTTTAGCAGGTGGGTAAAGTATCTTGCCCAAGGACACAACGGCAGTGACTAGGATGGTGGAAGCGGGGATCGAACCTGGAACCCTCAAGGTGCTGGCATGGCCTCTCTACCAACCGAGCCACGCCGCCTAAATATCCTACATGTATAAAGTGTGTTTAACTCATATCTAGACCTTGAGTTATGAGGATTTGAAACACACATTGAACTAAGTAGGTATTTTTCAACAGCTTTGAGACGTGTTCCCCAGGTATCTTATCCATGCACATTTTATTTTAATTCATACAGTATGTCTGAGCTATTTTGTGATGTACACAGCAATCATTTGATCAAAACTGTGTTCACCCATAATGTCAAACAAACAAATGCAAACAAAGGGTTTACACTAAAGACCGTAGGTCAGGAGTCGCCAACCCGTCGAACACGATTGACCAGTCGATCTTTGGGACCCTACCGGTCGATCGCGAAAATATTAGAAAAATAAATATGTATTAATATCAGTGACACCCCCATCCGGGGAGTGGCCAACAGACCTAACCAGCAGGCACGCATCTTAAACCCTGAACACGCCCACACGCCTCTCATCCCTCGGCTCTCGACACCGCGGCCACACCCCCCGAGCACCACTCACTCGTCTCGCAAACGCGCATCGCATGACATGCACAAAAATCATCAAGCTGCAACAATGCATTTAGGCTGACTGTTGCAACAAATCGGACATTTTCTAGCATCCAATATCAAACAACTCTTCCCTCAACCTAACAAGCTAGATAAAAGAGTCTGTGAACATTGCTCCAAAGTATGGATTTTGTGTTGATTTTTACATACAAAACTAAACATTGACATGTGCAAAGGCAGTAATATATGATAAAACAAGGTGGCAGCAAAGAAGGACTTACCCATTTATCCGCTCTTTATCTCACAGGAAAACCCGCCAGGTGAACAGCTGATTTTACTACTTCTGGCGCTGACGTAAGACAACCATGTGACTCGCGTTCCATATGTGACCATAGGATGAACAAATATACTACGGTACTAAGCCTCTAGTGGCCATAAACAGTTAGCTTCTAAAGCTGGGATGACCAATGTGGTCCCTTTGTCATTCTGACTAGATGTTCGTCCAGGGAATTTAAGTTTCTGGTCAC
>NC_084732.1:56558845-56588845 GCF_033978785.1 Entelurus aequoreus
AAAGGGAGAACAGACACATTTTGGCTTAAAAACTAACGATAAAGGTGAAGTTATAACACTGAAACGCCCTCAGGGAGAGGTGCTTTAAGACATGGCTAGCTTGCTAGCGGCTAACGTCCATCCGCCGTCGGCAGTGTTTTAGCGACTTCTAAATCACTAATCCTCGCCTCTATGGCGACAAATAAAGGAAAATTCTTACAAGTATCATCCCTGCAGGACGAGGAATAGCTAAACAAGTTTCACTACACACCATAGGAGGATACAATAGCTCACCGTCGGCACATTGTAAACAAACGCCATTGGTGGATCTATACCTAACATCCACTGTAATGATACCAAGTACAGGAGCGTATCGATACTACTATGATTACATCAATATTTTTTAGCATCCCAAAATATTATTTCATTTTTTTTAAATTTAAATTATATTTATAAACTCAGGAAATATGTCCCTGGACACATGAGGACTTTGAATATGACCAATGTATGATCCTGTAACTACTTGATATCGGATTGATACCTAAATTTGTGGTATCATCCAAAACTAATGTAAAGCATCCAAACAACAGAAGAATAAGTGATTATTACATTTTAACAGAAGTGTAGATAGAACATGTTAAAAGAGAAAGTAAGCAGATATTAACAGAAAATGAACAAGTAGATTAATAATTCATTTTCTACAACTTGTCCTTAATAGTTTTGACAAAATAATAGAATGGAAAATGACACAATATGTTACTGCATATGTCAGCAGCTAAATTAGGAGCCTTTGTTTGCTTACTTTATATATATATATATGAAATATACTGTGTATATTGAAATGTTTATTTATATATTTATGATATATATGTATGCACACACAAATAGATAGCCCGGCCAAGTTCTTTTAACCCAATGTGGGCCCTGAGTCAAAAAGTTTAGGGGCCCTTGACATAGACAGTCAATCACTGCAGAGGGAAACTATTGTCACAAAAAAAGACACATTCCTCTCATGCCTAATTGTTCATTTAAAACTGTCTTACTAATATAATATTCAATCAATCAATGTTTATTTATATAGCCCTAAATCACAAGTGTCTCAAAGGGCTGTACAAGCCACAACGACATCCTCGGTACAGAGCCCACATACGGGCAAGGAAAACTCACCCCAGTGGGACGTCAATGTGAATGACTATGAGAAACCTTGGAGAGGACCGCATATGTGGGTAACCCCCCCCCCTCTAGGGGAGACCGAAAGCAATGGATGTCGAGTGGGTCTGACATAATATTGTGAAAGTCCAACACATCAATATTGTCTATTTAATTGTTATAATATATATTGTAAACAGTGTTACTGGAAAGTTACAATCCTGAATTGACCTTATAAAAGTTCATGTGGAGATCTGACTCTCCTTACAACTCTTTTTATGTCATTAAGTCACACTTTCTATATGGGATTAGTAATTGTTTAGGATGGATTACTGCCTTGCAAAAAGCTGTGCTTCTTATCTGTAATTAACAGAAAAAGTGGAAGAGTTATATCTTGCAGTGTTTCGCATACCATTATATTTGGGAGGTACCCCGCCCAGGCAGAGCGTCAAGTTTTAATTTGATTTCTGCTTTATGCAACAAAGAAGTAATGTATTGATAGTTTCATATATAACAGGTCTATATATGGAAATCCCAAAAAGAGGACACATATATGCGTGCCAAGGCAGTTCCTTTATTAAACAAACAAGATAGTTAAATGCATCTCATTTTCATGGCAACATATCATTTCTGTCTCTATACGGCCACGTTTACAATTTGGAGTAGTGCAGCTATCATTGCTAGCAATGAGGGGCGAGGCGAAATCGCATTGCAGTCTTTCTATATTGTTATAATGTTCTATAATGTTCTTGTTGCTGTCAACTTTTTTAAAATGTTAAATACTAAATGTGTTAACAAAAGCCCATCCATCCATTTCCTACCGCTTGTCCCTTTTGTGGTCGCGTGGGGTGCTGGAGCCTATGTGTTAACAAAAGCTATTTTTTTTATTGTAAAATCTGAATGGTTTCATGAATTTATGTCTGCTGTAAAATAAATGCACTGGTTACTTTCTAAATCCTTGAGACTTAATTGAGCTTTCCCCCCATCAACAGCTTCAATTAAATTGTTCATTTTTATTATTTCATTAACTTTGTTTCCATGACAACTGCACGTTGGCGGTGAAACACGTCTTTGACAATGCAGCAATAATTGTGGTTGAACTTTCCACTCCTCTCTAGCTAAGTGGCGGTTCATTACGGACATTTCTAGAGCATTGTTTAAACTTGCTAAATTGCACAGAAAAAATAGGTACAATATGTAGGCCCTGCTTTTCAACTGAGAATGGAATAAAGCTTTTTTTTTCACATGATAATCACATTTCAGAGCCTAACAATGCAAACAAGTAAAAACAGGATACAAAGAGAAGTTGCACATTGTGCATACAGTATGTGCACACCAAAAGTAGAGGAGCAATCCCACAACAGTTGTTGATGACAGTCAAACGCTAGCGATGTATCATTCTATTGTGTTAGCTTCAAATTGCATGACTTAACTTGCTAACAGTATTTGTGAATAACGTTTTAATGATTTTTTAACACAATGGCGGAGCCTGCTGTCAGCCAACGGAGGGAATATCTTTTTTTAAGGGACTGAAAGGAGCGTTTATATCTATACCCTTGCCTCAATTGTATTTATTTAAGTTTTTAGTGAGTTTAAAAAGGAAAGACTCCGTTTTGCAAATAGGAGGAACATACTGTTTTTTTTCCTGAATGCACTAAGTCTGAATTTTTCTTACCCTGTTAACAGTTAATATTCCTCTCTCTTACGCTTGCTCTCAAGCATAACCAAACTAAATAAAGTAAATGTATTTGGTATACATGAGTACTGCCTAATAAGTTAATTCTGTGTTAGTGCTTCACGATTTTGAGAAAAAAAACTTAATTGCGATTTTTTCGCCCCAAAATTTGATATCGATTTGATTTGCGTTTTAAATAATTTGAAGGAGACCTATGAGGATTTTTATCTTTTCTGAGGTATAATTGTTGTTACAATGTTGGATACTCGTGTTGAACAATGCCAAAGCATTAAATCATAAGGTTTATGCATTTAGGAGAGAGTTTGCACCAGGGGCGTCACTAGCTTTTAAGGACAGGGGGGGCTTAGCCCCCAGGAGATGCACAGGATGCGAGCGAACGTAGCGCACAAGCACAAAACTTCACAAACGGCTAACAAAGACTTAGAAAAGATTCATTGTTATTATTATTATTTCAGTGGGTTTATTTTCAATCTGTGTTCAGTACAACAACAAACATGGGTTTGTACAGTGACATTTTGTTTACAGCATCAACAAGAAACAATTACTTGCATGATCCTTCAAGATACACTGAAACACAATGAAATTCATGGCATTAGCCTAATGCCACGACTTTCGCTGACAATACAATAATTGTTTGTTCCCAAATATTTAGAAATTGCACAGATTACATTTTGGGCACATTTGTGACTAAAATGGTTGTAAATTCAAGCCCTGGAAATATTACTTAATCACTTGAATTAAAGTAATATCTGGATCGGGATAATTTAGTTTATGTATAATCTATTTATATATATATATATATATATATATATATATATATATATATATATATATATATATATATATATATATATATATATATATATATATATATATATATATATATATTATGGCAAGCCGTTAAGGAAATTAAATATATATGGAAGTCTGAATAGCAATGAGAAACTTTTATATATACTGTAAATACGAAAGACTTAGTCTGCTGATCTGAAAAAGAGCCAAAGCTGTCAAAGAGCCAAGGGACCATCTTCAAAGTGCAATGCTGAAACAAATAATGCAAACAATAAAACGTAACTTCGAGGGCTTGAGATTAACGCAGTCCCGTCGTCCCGGGGACGGTAAAAAAAATGCACGGGACTAAATTAAATGCTCCCCGGGACGATGGCTTTCAACCATTTTTTTTCTTTTTCTTTTTATGTATTTATTCATTTTACATTTTATATTAAATGTCTTGGTTTTTCCACCCTCTGAAAATCCTATGAAATGTTTAACAAGCCATCCTATAATAATACAACAGCTATTAATGTAAAAATACAATAAAACAAATATATTTAATAATGTTTTTTTCATTATTTTAACAATAGGCTAATGTATATTACTTTATATAGATTCTACAAGAAACACAAAACTTAAAAACTAAATTAGTTACAATTGCAGACACAAGGTTCTTGTTCTGCAGTGCTGTGTGCTAATGTGTTTCGTACACCTGCAGGACCGCAAGCAAGGTCGCAGAGAAAATGCGGACTGGATTTTGAGTGATGTGGACATTTTCTATATGAACAAGTCCAAGGACCGCAAGCAAGGTCGCAGAGAAAATGCGGACTGGATTTTGAGTGATGTGGGCATTTTCTATATGAACAGGTGGAATGAATTGGATACCGGCGCTCTCTACCTTACACTATGAAGTGAGGGGAAACTGAGTGAATAATGACAGGTTATATTATTATTTATTTAAACTCATATTCGGGCCACTTTATAATGAATATGTTGGCATGTATTTGTAAAAAAAAAAAATGTTTTTTTTTTTTTTTAACACCAAATTATTTAGGGGGGCTTAAGAACATTTTAGGGGGGCTTGAGCCCCCCTAAAATAGGCCTAACAACGCCAATGGTTTGCACACAATTTTGGCTGCCCCTGACCGCGGTGTGGAGCAGTCTGACTTGGTTGTGACGTCTCATTGAGATGGACGTACAAACTGTACTTATTTGGAAATTAAGTATACACTATCAGCCCGAGGGGGAGGAGTTTTTTATGAGACCAGCCGAGTTTTAAGAAACACAAAAAATGGTAGGACAAAGTATAGGGGTGTAACGATTTGTTTTAACGATTCGATTTGATTCAATATTTGTGATTGCCGATACGATTCAGGGACGATCTCACTTTTTTAGAATGATTTGATTCGAAATTACTCACTAACTTTTTAGCAAAAAAGAAAAAATCCACCATTGTAACTGTGAAATAATAAAATACCGGCAATTAGGTATAAATGAGTTATGGATACAAACAAGCAAGTAAACAACAATTAATTGCCAATGCATTCACATTCACAGCTAACAATTTATGTTGAATTAACAAGAGGAAACACTTTATTGCTCACATTTTAAACATACAAGCAGTAACCAACACTTCAACAGTACTGTAGATTTACCTACTAAATAAAGATTTGTCGACAGAGCGATGTTTATATATTTATCTATATATTTATATTTATTTTAGGGGTGTAAAAACGAATTGGTACAAACTGATAACCGATTTTAACTTTAGAGATATGAATACATCGTTTGGCGAGCCTGTGGATTGACCTGATGTAATATGGATTGGTCGATGTCCGGTTGGAAAGTCATGAATTGGTTGATTGTATTATTATTGTATCTATTACAAAATATGGCCGCGCTAATCTTGCGTGACTTCTGTGATGACGTAATACAAGAGTACCGTTGTCGTTTGCGACTGACAAAGACAGAGCAACATGGCAGACAGTAATTCTGATTGACTTACCGAAAATAACCAAGAATCACAGACCAATCCATACATTTTTGTGCCAAAATCTAGCCAACCACGGAAGGCACCACGCAGTGTAAACCAAACAGAAGCAACCTAAGGCGGGTGTTGGCATGTTTTTTATTTCACACAAACCTCAGCGCAGTGGTGTCAACTTGGTGACTTTCTCGCTAAATTTTGTATCTTCCCAACTCTTTTAAGTGACTTTCTTTCTCAAAAGCGACTAGTAACACATTTAGAAACTCTTTTGGTCTGTTTGGAGACATGAAAGGGCGTAATACTCTAGTGTCCTTAATGAACAAGCGGTGCTTCTGTGAGCTTTTCCTCACAGGTGTCCCCTGTCTACTGAATGTCTGCTTTTAGACAAGCTGTGCTGAAAACACATTTTGTTGTATTTTTAATTGCAATAACAATGAAGTCCATTCCATTCTGGTCAAAGCAGAGAGGAGACCCACATCCACTTTGCGCAAAGTTGCCGCTGTTTCTGCCTTGGTTGAGATGTAAATGTTTAATAACTGTCACACTTAAAATAAAAACAAACCTATTGTTCATTTTGAGGAGAAATTCAATGGATTTGGTTCGTTTGTGACTATCACAACCCCTCAGTCTTTTGATCAAGTTTGATACTCGAACATTTAACAATGTAGAACAAAGAAAAATACAACTCAACTAAGAATCAACAGAAAAAAATAGATTTACTTTTCTAATCATAGTTTACATTTATTAACTCACACATATTATGTTATTTTCTTTAAGTTTATGGATTGCAATATCTTGAAGTTGATGGTTCTACTATTTGCTAACAATTACTACAGGAACCACCTGTTGTGTATGTGTCTATTTTAAAAATAAACACATGACATTGTTCTGACATGATACGTTTAATTTAGCGTTTAACAATGCAACGCTTCCATCTGCATAGACTCGCATTGAATCGTATATATTAAGATTAAGATTAAAGATTAAAGTACCAATGATCGTCACACACACACTAGATGTGGTGAAATTTGTCCTCTGCATTTGACCCATCCCCTTGGGGAGCAGTGGGCAGCAGCGGCGCCGCGCCCGGGAATCATTTTGGTGATTTAACCCCCAACTCCATATAAATATATATATACCGAATGCTGCTGAGATAGGCTCCAGCACCCCCCACGACCCCGAAAGGGACAAGCGGTAGAAAATGGATGGATTGATGTATATATGCCGGTTTCATAATACACCTTACGGTGCAACCTGGACACATCATCAGTGATTCTCCCGGGGTCATAGGGTGTTTCGGGTCTTAATCAAACACCCTCTCCCGGGCGACCCAGCCGAGGGTGATCAGTCCCTCGACTTGTGTCCAGGTAGCGCTCCACGCACGCGTCCCCCCTCAGACGGTCTGCCCCGGGGTTGCGCCGGTGGTGCTTGGAGGTTCCAGGCACTGTGGGGAATGTCCGGGCCTGGGTCCTCCTCCGTCTCATCAGGGCCGTACAAGGTACTGGCCCTGTGCGTTGCACCACGGGTTTCCTCAGGCAGCCTATCTTGATCTTATGTTGGGGCGGTATAGCTCGGTTGGTAGAGCGGCCGTGCCAGCAACTTGAGGGTTGCAGGTTCGATCCCCGCTTCCGCCATCCTAGTCACTGCCGTTGTGTCCTTGGGCAAGACACTTTACCCACCTGCTCCCAGTGCCACCCACACTGGTTTGAATGTAACTTAGATATTGGGTTTCACTATGTAAAGCGCTTTGAGTCACTTGAGAAAAAGCGCTATATACCGTAATTTCCGGACTATAAGCCGCTACTTTTTCCCCTCGTTCTGGTCCCTGCGGCTTATACAACGGTGCGGCTTATTTACGGCCTGTTCTTCTCCGACACCGACAAAGAGGATTTCGGTGGTTTTAGAACGCAGGAGGAAGACGATGACACAATGATTAAAGACTGACTTTTCATATACCGGTAGACTGGTTATTTTGATAACGTACAGGCGAGCACTTTGTATTACTTTGCACCGTTGTATTATTTGTACTCTGCACGAATGCTGTTCGCCATGTCAAAGATGTGAAAGTTTGATTGAATGATTGAAAGATTTATTGTTAATAAATGGGACGCTTTGATTGAAAGATTTATTGTTAATAAATGGGACGCTTTGCGTTCCCAAACAGTCATCTCTGTCCTGACAATCCCCTCCGTGTTAGCAGGAACCCCTATATACTATGGTAATTACACATCAAAACCCTGCGGCTTATAGTCGGGTGCGGCTTATATATGGAGCAATCTGTATTTTCCCCTAAATTTAGCTGGTGCGGCTTATAGTCAGGTGCGGCTTATAGTCCGGAAATTACGGTAAATGTAATTCACTTCACTTCACTATGTGTTTTCAGGGTTTTTCGCAGCGTTTTATGGGTGCTCCCTTGCAGGAGCTGCAGCTTGGGATGCTACCCCTCCCTGCCCCGGTTGCCGTCTTTCCGGGCTGTCAACTGTCTCTCCAGTTGTCACCACTCTTTCGAGGTTGTCATCCAGCCTCTTCCTGGAAGTCAATGGCGATGCCATACTGGATCGGTTTCATAATACACCTTACGGTGCAACCTGGACACATCATCAGTGATTCTCCCGGGGTCATAGGGTGTTTCGGGTCTTAATCAAACACCCTCTCCCGGGCGACCCAGCCGAGGGTGATCAGTCCCTCGACTTGTGTCCAGGTAGCGCTCCATGCCACACGTCCCCCCTCAGACGGTCTGCCCCGGGGTTGCGCCGGTGGTGCTTGGAGGTTCCAGGCACTGTGGGGAATGTCCGGGCCTGGGTCCTCCTCCGTCTCATCAGGGCCGTACAAGGTACTGGCCCTGTGCGTTGCACCACGGGTTTCCTCAGGCAGCCTATCTTGATCTTATGTGTCTTCAGGGTTTTTCGCAGCGTTATATGGGTGCTCCCTTGCAGGAGCTGCAGCTTGGGATGCTACCCCTCCCTGCCCCGGTTGCCGTCTTTCCGGGCTGTCAACTGTCTCTCCAGTTGTCACCACTCTTTCGAGGTTGTCATCCAGCCTCTTCCTGGAAGTCAATGGCGATGCCATACTGGATCGGTTTCATAATACACCTTACGGTGCATATATGTATTATGTATATAAGTATATATATACAAATATCTAAACATACACATATATACATATATAAATATGCATATATAGGTATATATGTATATATATACATAAATAAGTATATATGTATATATATATACAAATATATTTATATATATGCTTATATATATACTTATATATATATACAAAATAACACGGTTCAACGTCTTATTGACTGCCTGCACGATATCAAAGCCTGGCTTTCAGCTAACTTCCTGAGCCTAAATGAAGACAAAACAGAAGTTATGTTGGATATGTTGTCGCTCTCCCTCCCCCAACGTTGACCTCGGCACTCTGACCCCATATCTCAGCGACTGTGTCACAAACCTGGGGGTAAAGTTCGACTCAGATTTTAAATTCGAAAAACAAATCAGCAGCGTCGTACAAAAAAGCTTTTATCAATTACGCCAAATAGCGAAAGTGAAACCGCTTCTATCAGGACATGATCTCGAGAAATTAATCCACGCCTTTATCTCGACTCGTTTAGACTACTGCAATGCCTTGTATGTAGGCATTAGCCAGGCCTCCCTCGCCCGCCTGCAGCTCGTGCAGATCTCTGCTGCTCGTCTGCTAACACAGACCCGCAGACGTGAGCACATCACCCCTATATTAGCGTCCCTTCACTGGCTCCCTGTGTGTTACAGAATAAATTTTAAACTCCTTTTATTTGTTTTTAAATGTCTAAACAACCTCGCGCCAACATATCTCTCCGACCTCCTTCAGCCTTACTGCCCCACCCGATCCCTAAGATCAACCGATCAGCTGCTACTGACGGTCCCGGACACAAGGCTGAAGCTTAGAGGTGACAGAGCTTTCGCTGCTGCTGCTCCCAAGCTCTGGAACGACCTACCTCTGAGTGTTAGACAAGCCTCATCTCTTCCTGTTTTTAAATCTCTCTTAAAAACATACTTTTATTCCATGGCTTTTAACACTGAGTGATATCCATCCTGCAATGGCGCCCCATAATACACCTGCTGTTAACCTGTTTTTATGTTTTTATGTTTTTATATTTTATTTATTTATTTTTTATCGTGTTCTGTTTGTGTTGTGTTGTGTTTGCTCGGTTCTCGTATTATTTTTAACCTGCCCATTGTACAGCACTTTGGCTACCCCTGTGGTAAATTTTAAATGTGCTTTATAAATAAAGTTGATTTGATTTGATTTGATTTGATATGTACGTATATAATCAGAATAATCACAGGTTATTATTTGCTTGCATAAATAACATTTGCTGAAGAAAATGCACCAATATTTCACTGTCAGAATGTCATAGAGGAACGTTTTTTAAATGTTTTACTGAACTGAAAAGCATTAATTTGCTCAAAACTTAGTGACAATAAGTACAATAGAAATTAAGTGCATATTTTGAAAGTCTTTGCAGTTTTCAATAATCTTGCAAACAAGATACAGTTACTAATTGAAAATGTAGTAAATGTACTCACAAACAACTTAACATAGTGCACCATTTACTCTTCTTTAGTTTAAACAGTTGTTTAAAAAAACGTGTTCACCTTTTTCAGATGACAATGCTGATCTCTTTTTTTGTTACAGTGCGACCCCAGCTCGTTGCGATTACTTACAGATGTCCAACGTTCTCAAGGAAGTAAAATAAATGAACATTTAGTCTGTAGTTGCATCTTTATGCTCTTGTTTGTGTAGTACAGTTGGTATATCCTTGCTCTAATTATGCCTCCCCCAGGTATTGTACGACAAATCAGCTGTGGTGATGTGAATGACATCTTCTTGCAGAACTTGGTCTTCACAGATGTTAGATGTCATGCAAGCTGTGGCTGTCCGTTTAGCAAAGGCATATGTTTAACTAAACTGTGCTACTTTTGTTAACAACATTGAATCGGTAAACTTTGGCTTCGTTGGAAGAGTGGCCGTGCCAGCAACCTGAGGGTTCCTGGTTCGATCCCTGGCTTCCTAGTCACGTCCGTTGTGTCCCTGAGCAAGACACTTCGCCCTTGCTCCTGATGGGTTGGGGTTAGGGCTTTGCATGGCAGCTCCTGCCATCAGTGTATGTGTGTGTGAATGTGGAAATAGTGTCAAAGCGCTTAGAGTATCTTGAAGGTAGAAAAGCGCCATAAAAGTATAACCCATTTAAAAAAACACAAATATGTGTCTTTAAATATATGGATAATATATCTATAGCTTTTTTATTAGATATTACAAATTACATCATGGCGTCACGTTCACACCCCAACACTGTTTTACCAAACATAATGTTAGGAAACGGTGAGGTGGATCCCAAGGATGCAGAGACGAATTTGTGTTTACAATTGTTCTTCCTTTTATTTGGCGGAAGCACAAGGTAGCAAACAAAGGCGATGGTGGAAAACACAAAACACACCATGTAAAAAAAACTACTAAGAGGAAAATAAACACACAAAACTAAAAGCGCTAGACAAGGCTAGGAAAAATATACTTCATGAAAGAAGTAAATAGACTAGGTCCAAAATAAAACGCTAGACAAGGCTAGGAATAATACGGGCCAACCTGAGATGAAAAGTCTGCGATGAACTAGTGAGTTCTCGTGGCACGACCAACAGGTTGCAAGCAATGGCAAAGTTCCGGCGCTCACCGGTTGTCAGCAGCCTGGTTAAATAAGCTGTTACTAATTACTGTCAGGTGTGTGCTGCTGCCTTGCGTCAGCTGCACTCCATACTGTGAACGAGAGAGAGAGTGAACATGGAGTGCAGACAACAGAAATGAGCAAGGACATTTACAGATTACCACAGTACCCCCCCCTCAACGGACGCCTCCTGGCGGCCTACCTGGCTTGTCTGGGAATCGAACGTAAAATTCCTTGATCAAGTCCTTGTCAATTATAAGCGATCTAGAAATCCATGACCGTTCCTCCGGGCCGTACCCCTCCCAGTCCACCAGGTATTGGAAACCCCTGCCCCTTCTTCTCACATCCAAGATGGTGTTTACTGTATATGCTGGGTGACCCTCAACCAGCCTGGGTGGAGGAGGCGGTACCTCAGGAGGACTGAGCGGGCTGGATGAGACAGGCTTGATGCGGGACACGTGAAAAACAGGATGGCACTTGAGAGATCTAGGGAGATGGAGCTTGACTGCAACACGATTGATGATCTTGGCAATGGGGAATGGTCCAATGAACCTGGGAGCCAGTTTCCTAGATTCGGTGGCCAATGGTAGGTCCCGAGACGATAACCAGACCTTCTGTCCCAACCGGTAGTGTGGGGCTGGTGTGCGATGGCGGTTGGCTAAGAGTTGATTCCTGGCCGATGTTCTTCTTAACGCCGCCCTGGTGTTGCGCCAAGCCTGGTGAGCCCGATGCAGGTGTGCAGTAACTGATGGAACGTCGGCACTGGGTTGGGTAGAAGGAAAAACTGGTGGTTGGAACCCATAGGCGACGTGAAATGGAGACAGGCCGGTGGCGGAGCTAATGAGGGAATTGTGAGCGTATTCGATCCATGGGAGATTCTCAGACCAGGTCGAAGGTTGCTGATGACAAGTGCACCGGATGGCTGCCTCCAAGTCTTGGTTGGTCCGCTCGGTCTGTCCATTGCTCTGAGGGTGGTAGCCGGAGGACAGGCTAGGGGAGGCCCCCAGAGATTTGCAGAATGCCCTCCAGACGGCCGAGGAAAACTGTGGTCCTCTGTCGGATACCACATCAGTGGGGATGCCGTGCAGCCGGAAAGCGTGGAGCACTAATAATTGGGCAGTTTCAAGAGCTGACGGCAGCTTGGAGAGGGCCACGAAGTGGGCCATCTTCGAGAACCGGTCCACAATGGTCAAGACAGTGTCATTACCCTCGGAGGGGGGCAGTCCTGTGACAAAGTCCACAGCTATGTGTGACCACGGGCGGGAGGGGATGGGTAATGGGTGTAACAGTCCTGCTGGAGCCTGGTGGGATGCCTTGTTCCGGGCGCAGATCCGACATGCTGCCACAAACGCCTTCGTATCTGCCAGAATGGATGGCCACCAAAAACGCTGGGAGAGGACAAAACTGGTGCGACGAATACCTGGATGGCAAGCGATCTTCGACCCATGTGCCCAATCCAGAACGCTGGAACGGAGCCGAGGAACCACAAACAACCGACCTGGTGGGCAGCCCCGAGGAGATGTGTCCGACTTCAGGGCCTCCAAGACTTGCCGCTCGATGTCCCACTGGAGTCCCCCAATGACGTGGGTATGGGGAACAATTGGTTCATGTGAAGAATTCTCAAAGGACGAAGAGTAGACACGGGACAGGGCATCGGGCTTCCCATTCTGAGAACCAGGTCGGAACGTGATGATAAAGTTAAAACGGGTCAGAAATAGTTGCCACCTGGCCTGGCGGGGGTTCAGTCTCTGTGCGGTCCTTAAGTAGGACAGGTTCTTGTGGTCTGTGTAGATGATGAATGGTTGCTCCGCCCCTTCCAGCCAATGTCTCCACTCCTGAAGGGCCAAAATGACCGCCAGAAGCTCCCTGTTGCCAATGTCATAATTTCTCTCAGCAGGGGATAGGCGACGAGAGAAGAAAGCACAGGGGTGCAACTTCTGGTCGGTGGTGGATTGCTGGGAGAGTACGGCCCCTACACCTGAATCAGAAGCGTCCACCTCAACAAAAAATTGGAGAGAACGGTCAGGGTAACACAGAACAGGAGCCGAAGTAAACAATCTTTTCAGCCTCAAGAACGCGGAATTGGCTTCGGGTGTCCATTCAAACGGAACCTTAGTAGAGGTTAGCCTCGTAAGTGGCTCAGCGACGCGACTAAAATTACGAATAAATCGCCTATAAAAATTAGAGAAGCCCAAGAATCTCTGAAGGTGCTTCTTGGAAACCGGAGTGGGCCAATCTACTACTGCTTTTACCTTAGCGGGATCCGGTCTGAGTCTACCCTCCTCAATGATAAAACCTAAGAATGGAATGGAGGATGAGTGAAACTCGCATTTTTCTGCCTTGACGAACAGTTTGTTCTCGAGCAATCGTTGAAGGACTAACCGAACCTGCTGCACATGTTCGTCAAATGTTGATGAATAAATTAATATATCGTCCAAGTAAACAAAGAGAAAACGACCTGTCATGTCCCGAAAAATGTCATTAATGAAGGCCTGAAAAACGCCAGGTGCATTAGTAAGTCCAAAAGGCATGACAAGATACTCAAAATGTCCGAGAGGAGTGTTGAATGCGGTCTTCCATTCATCCCCCTCTCGGATGCGAACTAGATGGTAAGCGTTACGTAGATCGAGTTTAGTAAAAAACCTAGCTGATTGTAATGGAGTAAAAGCAGAATCAAGGAGTGGTAGAGGATACTTATTCTTGATAGTAATCTGATTAAGAGTGCGGTAGTCTATACAAGGCCGTAGGGACTTGTCCTTCTTTTCGACAAAAAAAAATCCAGCGGCTACAGGTGCGGTCGAAGGGCGAATGAGGCCGGCAGCTATAGATGTGTTTATGTATTCTTCTAGTGCTTTGAGTTCGGTGTTAGACACCTTGTACAAACGGGTCGATGGTAACGCCGCCCCGGCTAGCAAATCAATGCCACAATCGTAGGGTCGGTGGGGGGGAAGTGAGAGTGCTCTATCCTTGCTAAACACCGCCCTTAAGTCATGGTAGTGCTTGGGCACGTTTGTCAAGTCTATGTTCTCTATAACAGCGGTAGGTGGCGGTGTATGAGATCCTGCTGCGGAACGAAGACAATGTGTGTGGCAGGTTACACTCCAATTAATAATGGCTGAACGAGGCCAGTCTATGTGCGGGTTATGCTTATGTAACCAGGTTAACCCTAGAATGACGGGCGCGGACCGTGATGGCACAACAAGAAAAATTATTTTCTCACAATGATTACCAGACAAGCGCAGGTTGAGTGGGAGTGTCTGGTGGGTTATGCTGGCTAATAGGCGCCCATCAAGAGAATACACCCTCTTGGGCACATACAGTTTGACAACAGGAATCTTATGGAGTCTCATGAACTCAAAATCCAAAAAGTTATCATCTGCTCCTGAGTCAATGAGAGCGCAAATGTCTATTTGTTGGTTAGACCAAGAAAGAGTACCTTTTAGCTGCATTCTGCCTGCGGCCAACGAAGGAGAACGGCGACCTCTGGTGGACGTGTCCTCTGGCGAGTGAGGGCGCACTCGTGGCCGTGCGGCGGGGCGCGGCAGTTCTTTGCAGCGGGAGATGAGATGATCAGCGGCCCCACAGTATAGGCAGAGTTGGAGGCGAACGCGACGTTCCCTCTCGGCGGTGGTGAGTCGGCGGCCTCCCAGTTGCATCGGCTCATCTATCTGCCATGAAGGGGAGGTGTCTTCGAGTTGCTCCGTCTTGCAGATGGCAGGTCTAGCTGGCGCTGATTGGCTGCTAGGTGGGGCTTGTCTCCCTCGTCGATCCCTCCTCTCCTCCAATAGGCGGAAGTCGATTTGCACCGCCAGCTCGATGAGATCATCCAGATTCGTCGGGAGTGACAGCGGGATCATCATGTGACGAATCTCGTCCGCGAGACCCAGGAAGAAAGCGTCCAACAGCGCTGAGGGACCCCAGTCACAATCGGCCGCCATGGTGCGGAACTCGATCGCGTAATCCGCGACCCGTCGTGAACCCTGTTGCAGCCGGAAAAGGGATCTCGCTGCCTCTCTACCTGGGAGTCGTCGTTGGAAGATTTGCTTCAAGGATTTGGAAAAGTTCGCGTATGTGGAGCTGGAGGTGGTCTGGCGGTTCCATTCGGCAGTCGCCCAGGTGCCAGCACGGCCAGACAGGTGAGAGATGACAAACGCTACCTTAGCCCGCTCAGAGGTGAATGCGGAAGCGTTTAGCTCGAAATGAAGTTCACACTGCGTCAGGAATTGTCTTACGTCTTCCCTTTCCCCGGAAAAACGTTCGGGTCGGGATAGCCGTATGTTGCCGGTACTTGCGGGTTGTGTAGGTTGGGTGGATGCCTGGTCAGGCACAGTGATCGAGGTGGGTATGACGGTGGCTAGCAGCATGTTGACTCGCTCCAACATGGCGTCTTGACGCTCCGACATCCCCTGTAGACCTCGGCTCAGGTGGTCGAGCTGGTCCCCCTGCTGGTTGATCCGTTGAGCATGGCCTTGAAATGCTCTTTCCCAGGAGTCTGTCTCTGCGGGTTCCATGGTATGGCCGGAACTTTCTGTTAGGAAACGGTGAGGTGGATCCCAAGGATGCAGAGACGAATTTGTGTTTACAATTGTTCTTCCTTTTATTTGGCGGAAGCACAAGGTAGCAAACAAAGGCGATGGTGGAAAACACAAAACACACCATGTAAAAAAAACTACTAAGAGGAAAATAAACACACAAAACTAAAAGCGCTAGACAAGGCTAGGAAAAATATACTTCATGAAAGAAGTAAATAGACTAGGTCCAAAATAAAACGCTAGACAAGGCTAGGAATAATACGGGCCAACCTGAGATGAAAAGTCTGCGATGAACTAGTGAGTTCTCGTGGCACGACCAACAGGTTGCAAGCAATGGCAAAGTTCCGGCGCTCACCGGTTGTCAGCAGCCTGGTTAAATAAGCTGTTACTAATTACTGTCAGGTGTGTGCTGCTGCCTTGCGTCAGCTGCACTCCATACTGTGAACGAGAGAGAGAGTGAACATGGAGTGCAGACAACAGAAATGAGCAAGGACATTTACAGATTACCACACATAATGAATAATCGTGATTAATAATCATGATTTCAATACTGATAGAAATAATTGTAATTATTATTTTGGCCATAATCGTGCAGTCCTATATGTAAGACTAGATCTCATACATGAACACTATTTTTATCTATCCGGACAAAAAGTGCAGTTATGTTACGTAAGTTGTCGTCTTCCACAATTTTCACATTTATTTTTATTTATATATGGTGTTGTTTTTTTCTGCCATATTACTTTGTTTATAATGCTTGTGTGGGTTTTATATACACATTCAATTTTAAACTTGATGTACATACGTACATTTTTGATGTGTTATTTGTGCTTTTAAAAAAAAAAAAACCTGGTTAAAATATTTCCATATAAGTAGTTTTTGAACATTTTGAGCACATTTAAAAATGCCGCAATAATAATGATAACCGTGATCATTTTGTTCACAATAACCGTGATAAGAAATGTTCATACTGTGACATCCCGAGTTGTGGTGAAATGTGTCTAAATTCAGCTTCCACTTGTCCCCTACATTCAGTGCACATTACAGGGACAGCCACTTGACTGAAGCAATTACGGAATAAAATGGCACAGCGTCTGTTTAAAGTTTGAATTATTCTTTGGAAGCCTTTTTCTAAAATCTATTTAGGGGAATCATTCACTAGCAAATGCTGCTGTAATACCTGTTTGATTACACCGTCCTTAGCCTCTTCGTCGTCCACCCCCGGGCTAAGTTAACAGGCCTTGTACTGCTGTCACCAGAGAAGTTACTTCAGCCAGGTCTGCGGTGAAGTTGGTTTCACGTTGGTGGTTGGCAGTGTTGGGACAAAGTAGCGCGTTACTGTAACGCCGTTATTTTCGGCGGTAACTAGTAGTCTAACGCGTTATTTTTTTATATTCAGTAACTCAGTTACCGTTACTACATGATGCGTTACTGCGTTATTTTACGTTATTTTTTATATAGTATCGGCTAGAAGCTGAGAAGATCTGAGTGTGTTTTATTGGAGAACTGTGGCGCGCTGTGTGTGTGTGGGGCGGGGGGGCTGGGGGGGGGGGGGGGGCGTGTCTGTGTTTACTAACAAGACATCATCGAAGCCGAGTTTCTTAATATGGAGATATTCTCACTACTTTTCTTTTGTCGAACACAAAGAAAATAACATTTTAGTTAAATGTAAGTTGTGTCTTGGATCAAAGCTCCCATCTACTGCCCAAAACAGCAATTCAAATCTGCTGAAACAGCTACAAAAGCAACATGCTTCGACGAAGCTAGTGAAGAGAGACACACTTCACCTAAGGATTTTAACGGAGGGACTGCTAGCCAGGACAACGTTGATAGAGCCATTGCAGCGTATGTGCTAGACAACATGCAGGCTATTTCTACAGTGGAGTCACCCGCTTTCAGGCAGCTAATTAGCGTGATAGCGGGCGTCAAACGGCAAATTGCACAAAAACATTTTCCAAGTTCCTGGACACAGTGGACAGTGAGTACATAAACATGGAAAGCGAGCTAAAGAAGACACTCCAAACTCTGCCTCTGCTCATCATTCAGCACTGAAGGTACACACACACTCTGTCAATTCTCTTATATACTCTTTCATTCTAGACTTCTAGAGTGTTTGATTATCACATCACTCTAATCCTAGTGGGCCACGCCAATCTTTCCTTTTCTCTTAACTAAAACTGGGGAAATGCGTGGAGTGTTCTGGGCTTCACTGAAGACAGGATTTTATTTCACAATTCCTTGAGAGAAAAAAACGCCTGGTTAGGCGTGTATATAGCAGTATGTGTGCTGTATATAGTGACATGACATATAATCATGTCATGTGTGCCTTCCTTGGGTGAAGCCAGGTTTACAGCTATGTTGTGACATGTTGTTATTATGCGGTTTGTTACTTATGTATGTTATGTTGCAGCTATTTAAAATAGTTTTGTCAATTTGTTCTGGCCCAAAATAAATTGGCCCTTTGAAACATATCTTTGTCTTTGTGTGTTGTATGTATTGCTTAGAAGAGTTCAGTGATGAAAATGCATGTCAAGTTGATCAACAGATTGTATTATTCTCCAGTGCAATAACAGTACTGAAATGAAGGCTAAAAGGGCATTAATGGGAGCCTTAAAAAAAAAAAGTAGAAGAAGTAACTAAATAGTTACTTTTCACAGTAACGCATTACTTTTTGGTGTAAGTAACTGAGTTAGTAACTGAGCCAAGGAGGCTGATATTAGAACAGAGGTGTCAAACCCAAATACAGAGTGGGCCAAAATAAAGTAACTACCGGTAAATAGTTACTTTTCACAGTAACGCATTACTTTTTGGTGTAAGTAACTGAGTTAGTAACTGAGTTACTTTTGAAATAAAGTAACTAGTAATTAACTAGTTACTGGTTTTCAGTAACTAACCCAACACTGGTGGTTGGATATTAGCCTCAGTAGATACAGCGTCAGTTCACCTTCATTGTGTCTGGCCTGCTCTTTAATGGTGCAAGGCTCACACGAGAAGTGCCGCTCTGAGCGCTTGTTGTTTATACTTGGGAGTGTTTAGTTCAAGCTGCTTCTCCGTCACATACACCATCAGCAGCTGCTCCATATTTTCATGGATAAAAGTCTGCTGTTTTTGCTGGCACAAAAGCTGGCTCCTTCTGCTTCAGTATGGTGCTGAGCCTCCCGACAAGCATTGCTACACTTGAACTGCCTTGCCGTACAAGAATTTAATTAACATCATCCGCTTGTAATTCTTAATTCTGTCCTTCACACTCATTTGGTTGGAAATCAAAGTTATGTCGATTTGTAAGTGTATGCTAGCGGGGAAGATCGTATGTTTTGGGGCAGATGTTACAGCATTTATTTGACACTTACTACGCTCACCAGCAGTGGGGAGGCTTGTAACTTAAATTTATGCAAGAAAATTATAGCCTAACAAAAAGCTGACAGACCGCTTTTATCTAAAATACTAAAGGTATTTAACAATAAAAATTGTAGGCTATTTAGAAATTAAATTAAATTCAATGTGAGCATCAACTCTGACAAACACTCTGTGGGCTGAAGGTTTGCGTGTATTAAAACATGTGCAAACGTGATAGCACACGCAAAGCTGATCTACTGAATTTGTGCGCAGAGGATTGCGTTTCTGAAGTGTGCAAAAACGAGCAATCCATTCTATCCATCCATAGTGTATCTTGTCGTCAGGAATATGCAGAATATATGCTGATCATCACCTTGCCAACAAAACCGGGAGGAGAAAATGCAGATCTAATTATTTCGCACATGCAGTGTGATTTATCAAGACTAAAATCATATTGCCAGAGCGTATTGCGTCTTTATTTAGTACGTCTAGAAAGGACATGCAAACTGGCAGTTGCACAGAAATGGCTGAGAGAAAAAAGGTGATCACACTGAAGCGCCATCTTATGTATGTCAACATATTAGGGATGTCAAAATCTTAGACATATTGTCTATTCAGCAATATAATTTTATAGCTGCTAGATGACTTAGGGCAGCGTTTCTCAAAGTGTGGGGCGTGCCCCACTGGTGGGGAATAGAGACATGACAGGTGGGGCGCGAGGAACGGGAGGAAATTTCACTTTAATTTTTTTTTTTTATTATTACATTCTTAGATTTTTTTTTTACTATGCTTTCATTTTCTATACGCACTGTAAATCACTTTGTGATTCTGTCTGTGAAATCCGCTATACAAATAAATGTAAATTACTTATTTTTCCTGTAGGCTTTAAATTTCTAGGTAGGAGCGAAAGTTTGACAGACATAGCAACAGTAACTAATGGGGGCGGGGCTAAGCGGAACAAACTTTCGCGCGAATGGGTTGCTACCCATCCGCGCTAATCATCCACTCATCGGGCAGAGAGCTGTGTCCATTCTTCTCCCCTTTGCCACATTTTATCTGTGTGAGATAGTCTTTTCAGCTGTTGCTTCACTCAAAACGAAGTACAGGTCTCAGCTGAACATTGAGCATGACTTAAGAGTGGCAGTGTCAAGCCTGCAACCCCGATTTGAAAAGCTGTGCAGTGCAAAACAGGCTCATTGCAGCCAATAATGCTGGAGTACTATAAAACTCATGTTCACTTTCCCTGTCTTGCCAAATGAATAACTCCTCCTTTTTTTTTTTGCAAAGATTGCAAAGTGGCACTTTTATTTTATTTATTATTGAACTTGATGCAAGTTATTTGATTTATTATTGAACTTGATGCACGTTATAACACTTTTATTTGATTTATTATTGAACCTGATGCAAGTTATAACACTTTTATTTGATTTATTATTGAACTTGATGCAAGTTATAACACTTTTGTTTGATTTATTATTGAACTTGATGCAAGTTATTTTATTTATTACTGAACTTGATGCAAGTTATACCACAGCTGCACAGTTATTTTATTTATTATTGAACTTGATGTTATTTTATGTTATTGAGTTGGAATGTATACAACTTGATGTTACTTGATGTTCAATAAATTTGAAAATGTTAAGCTTGGCATTAGCGTTCTGTTGGGGCGATGAGGGCAGGTGGGGCTTGAAAACTCCCCCTTGTCCAAAGTGGGGGATGACAAAAAAAGTTTGAGAACCACTGACTTAGGGGATGATTAAAACACATTCAATTGATGCGTTTTGGTGTCTGCTGATGTTTTTTTTATTATGATGTTTGCTTTTTCCTATACACAGGGGACCGTTTCTGGGTAATTGTTTGTGGCTGCCCGCCACAGCAAAATAAAAGCTGCCACCTGAAAAATGTGGATTTTTTTCTTTACATGAAAATAAATTAAAGTAATGTAATGTATTGTAGCTTCCAGAAGACATCACACAAAATACAACACTCTTTTTAACTTTTATTATCTATCTTATGCTAACAACAGGTCCAATTCCAACACATATTCCCTGCCGTGCACACATGTCCGTCTCCGTGCACTCCCAGACACACAACAACACTTCCTCATTCTCCGCCAATAGCACATAACATCAATAACACGTGAACATAAACATTAACACCAGCAGGTCGTTACAGTATGAATGGATAGCCTGTTATTGATATTGACGCACTATTGACTAGTGATGCAACGAAAATTCCACCACCCAAAAAATAGTGCTTTGAATAGTGCTGCCAAAACAGGATGTTGTGATGACGTAAGCAATACGCACGGTATTGTCTGGAGCTTGGCTGCGATGTGGACGCACTTTAATATTTACATGCGGACAAAATGTGCAATGTACAAATATGAAGGATACAAAAGTCTGGAGCAGCAGTGCAAAGCAGGTGTGATGTCAGGCTCACTGCGGCTCTCGCTGTTCATCCCTGACATCAACGGACAGAAGTAAAGACTTTCTAAACATAAGTACAGTCTCCAATAACAACAGAAAAGATGCTAGTTTTTGTTAGTCATTTTTAATTAAGGAAACACACTACAAAGATTGGAAAAGTCTCTAGAAACTTGAAAGATTTTCAACAAAGTACAGTGTACAATAAGCAGCAACCACTGAAAAATAGAGCATAGAACGATATAATGTAAAGATATAAAGGTATAAATATAAAGAAATACACATCTATATATCTATATTTATCTCTCTCTATCTCCCTCTCTCTCTCTCTATATATATATATATATATATGCAGTATATATATATATATATTTGTATTTATATAGATAGATAGATAGATAGATAGATAGATAGATAGATAGATAGATAGATAGATAGATAGATAGATAGATAGATAGATAGATAGATAGATAGATAGATAGATAGATAGATATAGGTGTACCAAAAAAAAAAAATATATATATATATATATATATATATATATATATATATATATATATATATATATACATATATATATATATATATATATATATATATATATATATACATATATATATATGTATATATATATATATAAATATATATATATATATATATATATATATATATATATATATATATATATATATATATATATATATATATATAAATATATATATATATATATATATATATATATATATATATATATATATATATATATATATATATATATATATATATATATATATATATATATATATTTATATATATAACATGAATGTGCAGGAAATGAGTGTGTGGTGAAAGCTGCGTAGTAAATGAGAAAACCTAATTTAAATAGCTCCCGTTGACACCAGTTCCAACTTGTGGGGCCTAAAACGAGGCTTAAAGGAGACAGGGCCTTCTCTGTTGTTGGCCCTAAACTTTGGAACATTCTGCCCCCTCATCTCAGAATGGCCCCCACTGTTGAATGTTTTAAGTCTCGTCTTAAAACCCACTTTTATTCTCTGGCTTTTAAATCGGCGTGAGTCTTGTGGTCCTCTGTGTCTTTTGTTGTTTTATTGTATTTTTTTATTTTATTTTTTTATTTGCTTCAAAGCACTGCTTGTAATTTGATTACTTTTTATGTGCTGCACTCTAGTAAGCATTGTGTTGTTAATAATGCTATATTAATCAGAATCAGAAATACTTTATTAATCCCCGTGGGGAAATTAACATTTTCAGCACAATCCCATTCAAGATCAGACAAATATTACAGGGAGACAGAACAGGATCGCTGACGGGTCTGCCAACTTCCGGCGCCCATTACAAAAATGGTGAGAAACAGGGAGGAACATGAAAAAGTATGCACTTGGAGTCCTGTCGATCTTTGCACCCACATATGTATGTGAGCAGGTGTTCTCCAACATTAACTTTATTAAAAACAAACATCGCACACGCCTCACAGATGAGAGTTTACAATCCGGTGTGAAGATAAAGGTGACGTCATACAGCCCTGATGTGGAGACAATGTGCGCTGCGGTTCAGGAGCAGAAATCACTGTATAATAAATATTTTTATTTCCTATAATTTTGCATATATTCACATTTTTTAATTGTTCAGTGAAATAGACATTTTATTATTCAGGTTGGCAGCTGACTGCACGGCGCCAGTAAAAGGAGGACGGCACAGAGAGAGAGGACGGCATTTTTGGTTCTCTGCCAGTGGATAATTTAAGTTTGGCGTTTTGTTTTTTCATTACTACAAGGAGGACTTAAATTGACATTAAGTATTTTACTTAACCTTCAACCCGCCGTCTTTTTCGGAGTTAAAAACGTTTTGTTGCATGCAGAAATTGTACTATATATTATATATCTCTCATTGATTTCATAAATGTAACCCATAATAGTTTGTTTATACATAGCACAAAGCAAAAAAAAACAACGTTATATGCAGTGTTATTTCATTTTAAATTTCAAAAGAGTTTTGTGGCTCCCATTGTTTTCTTTAATTTGTGAAACGGGTCAAAATGGCTCTTTGAGTGGTAAAGGTTGCCGACCCCTGGTCTAAGGAGACCAAAGTGTCCGATACCTGCTCATTCAGCCAAGACACTGTGAAGCTTGGCCTTCCCGGCGCTCAGCTCCAGCTCCGCAGCCCTCTCTCTTCCTCCAGATCTCCTCCAGTCTCTCCAAACGGACTGTGGTGTGGCAAAGACCCAGCAGCTGGTCTCCATGGCCAAAAGGCTCCCGGGAGGCAGATCCAGAAGTTCACAAAAAAGCACAGCAGAAGTCACAAAAGTACCACCCCTTGTCACACAGTCCCAAAGGGTCCCCAACCAAAAGGCAAAAAAAACAAAACAAAACAACAACAAAAACGTGAAAACAAGAGGGTTGAAAATGAAAGGGATTGCATTGGATTGGAACACGCAACACGGCCATTAAAGGCCTACTGAAACCCACTACTACCGACCACGCAGTCTGATAGTTTATATATCAATGATGAAATCTTAACATTGCAACACATGCCAATACGGCCGGGTTAGATTGGTAAAGTGCAATTTTGAATTTCCCGCGAAATATCCTGCTGAAAACGTCTCGGTATGATGACGTTTCCGCGTGACGTCACGGATTGTAGCGGACATTTTGGGACACCATTGTGGCCAGGTATTAAGTCGTCTGTTTTCATCGCAAAATTCCACAGTATTCTGGACATCTGTGTTGGTGAATCTTTTGCAATTTGTTTAATGAACAATAGAGATAGCAAAGAAGAAAGCTGTAGGTGGGAAGCGGTGTATTAGCGGCTGGCTGCAGCAACACAAACACGTAGCGGCTACGTCGTAGCGGGTGTTTCATTGTTTACATTCCCGAACGATGACAGTCAAGCTTTACCATTGGCCTGTGGAGAACTGGGACAACAGAGACTCTTACCAGGAGGACTTTGAGTTGGATACGCATGCTTGTGGAGATGGGACAACAGAGACTCTTACCAGGAGGACTTTGAGTTGGATACGCGGTACCGTGAGTACGCAGCTGCGACTTCCAAACATTTGATCGCTTGCCCGTACGTGCGTGCCGCTATGTGCATGTCACGTACGTAACTTTGGGGAAATATATGTGCTGTATGAACTTTGCGGAGGTGAACGGTACTTTGGGCTGTGGGATTGAGTGTGTTGTGCGGGTGTTTGATTTGTATTGGCGGGTTATATGGACGGGAGGGGGGAGGTGTTTGTTATGCGGGATTAATTTGTGGCATATTAAAAATGAGCCTTGTTGTGTTGTGGCTAATAGAGTATATATATATGTCTTGTGTTTATTTACTGTTTTAGTCATTCCCAGCTGAATATCAGGTCCCACCCGCCTCTCACAGCATCTTCCCTATCTGAATCGCTTCCACTGCCCTTTAGTCCTTCACTCTCACTTTCCTCATCCACGAATCTTTCATCCTCGCTCAAATTAATGGGGAAATCGTTGCTTTCTCGGTCCGAATCGCTCTCGCTGCTTGTGGCCATGATTGTAAACAATGTGCAGATGTGAGGAGCTCCACAACCTGTGACGTCACGCTACTTCCGGTACAGGCAAGGCTTTTTTATCAGCGACTAAAAGTTGCAAACTTTATCGTCGATGTTCTCTACTAAATCCTTTCAGCAAAAATATGGCAATATCGCAAAATGATCAAGTGTGACACATAGAATGGATCTACTATCCCCGTTTAAATAGGAAAATCTAATTTCAGTAGGCCTTTAATAGTACAATAGTAAAATTTGCACATGTTATTTAGCAAGGGATCAGGCCCTATATATAATTAATCAAATGGTATATTTTATTTTGCAGTTGGATTTCGTGAGAAGTACTACTGTGAATCACTGTGTTTTCATCAACTGCTTTTCTTCTTACTGTGTTTGTCTAGGTGGAACGAGAGATTGCCATTTTGAAGCTCATAGAGCATCCTCATGTTTTAAAGCTGCACGACGTCTACGAAAACAAGAAATACCTGTAAGTATAAAATGCAGGACAACACAAATTATTCTATTTCGCAAGTCTTTGTGTAACTTGCGGTGTTATATGCTGACTGTATGGTTTGAATTTTACATACACTCATTGCCTACTGCCACTAAGGTAACAGACAACTGCAAACTAAGCTCCTACAAACTTAATTATGCGAACATTCTCTGGGACCCTGAAGCTAAACCAAATGGGGGTTTTGTTGGACACATCAATATCAAAAGCATTCCATCTAAAACAGAAAAACTGGAAACACTATTGCAGGATTCAAATGTTTATTAGGCAGCACAGTGGCACAGGGGTTAGTGCTGGTGCCTCACAATACAAAAGTCCTGGGTTTAATCCCAGGGCTCGGGGTCTTTCTGTGTGGAGTTTGCATGTTCTCCCCGTGACTGCGTGGGTTCCCTCCGGGTACTCCGGCTTCCTCCCACCTCCAAAGACATGCACCTGGGGATAAGTTGATTGGCAACACTAAATTGGCCCTAGTGTGTAAATGTGTGTGTGAATGTTGTCTGTCTATCTGTGTTGGCCCTGCAATGAGGTGGCGACTTGTGCAGGGTGTACCCCGCCTTCCGCCCGAGTGCAGCTGAGATAGGCTCCAGCACCCTTTGCGACCCAGAGAGGGACAAGCGGTAGAAAAGGGATGGATGGAAATCTTGTTTATTTAAGGCTCAGAAACAAAGTTTACTAAAAAAATAGCAGAGCAGGTGTTACACCATTCAGAATTACAATGTATTTAATTAAAAAAAAGAGGTTGCGTGTAATTAAATGTTAAAAGAAACATCCAATGCAAGCAGATCACTCTTCCCAAAAATGACTTGGAATGTGTGGGAGTCACAATTTGTCTATCTCCAGAAATGTCTTTTAATGTTGTTGTTTTATATAGGCCACCTAATGAGAAGATGTCATGATCTGTGGTTTGGATCATGTTTTATGTTATTTTCTGTTTAAGACTCCATATTTCCTGGTTGCACTTCCTTGTTTGTTTTGTCACCATGGTTACTCATTGTGTTCACCTGTCTCTGATTAGTGCTCGCCCGCTCACCTGCTTCCCGAGCACTAATCAGAGGCATTATTTAAGCTTGTCTTTGCCAGTCAGTCGGCCTGGCTTCATTGTTTGCGTCACGTTCATGCCAAGTAAGTTTTGTTCATTCCATGCCATAGCCTACGCTAAGTCCTAGCTTCACGTGTTTTAGGCACGCTTTCCTTTTTTGTTCTTTGCCTGGGTTTTTGGTAGTTGGGTGATTTATGTTTAATAAATCAAATCCTACCTTTACGCCTTCGTCCGGAGCCATCAGTGTTGCATTGGGAGAACGAACCGCAGCAAGCTGCACCCGCAATCCGTGACAAAAGGATGTATGTTCTTCACATGTTGAAATATGTACTCAAAGCCCACAGCAACAAGGAAACTATTTTTATGGGTGATGGTGACCTAATAAGCTAAGGCATTTATTTAGCCAAACAGTTGAACCTAACCCAATTGATAAAGGATCCGACCAGAATAATTAGCTCCACAAAAACACTGTAAGACTTGATATTTACAAATAAATCAGACCGTGTTAAAAAAAACGTATAATTTAAAAACAAGTCCGACCATAATTTATCACTGGTCTCAAGGAAACTCCTTTAAGATACCATTATAGAAACCAAAAATAGAGAGAGTGCCTACATATAATTTATCCCGAGGCGTGACATGGAGCTTTTGGACACTGAAATAAAAAAGACAGTCCATAATAATTTAGTTTTTAGCCAGGACTGTGAGCGGGCTGGTAGTGTTCTTAAAAATGCAATCACTCACCAAAACACAAATGCAAAAGTGTAAAAGTAAAAAAAAAAAAACCCTTACCATGGCTTAGTGAGAGGGTATGGGTTTTAATGAAGGACAGAGATGTTGTCTTAAAAATATCTCAAGCCAAGGTTGGTGACCGACAGTCATTCTTCAAAAGCCTAAGAAACAGCAAGCAAAAGCAGACCTTTTCTTCAAAATAATAAAATAGGTAAAATGACATGGAAGGGTATTGACAGTCTGTCTGGGAGTGATCGGACTGGAAATGGACCCATTGAATTTACCATAGTCTCCTGCAATAGCGGAACACTGACACCTGGTATACTGTAAATGACAGCTTATTGGTTGCAAACATGTTCAAAGACTACTTTGTAACCTCAATTTCGGAACTGATTAAACGCTCGAACATAGAACTGCTTTTAACATAATCTGCTGGGACTATGGCCTGTGGTCTCACAGGAGGACTGCAACCCACTCTGATGAATATGGAAAGTGTAAGTGAAGGCAAGGTCAATAAAATGAAATCCTCACTCTCAAACTCAGAAGTCAAAGACTCATGAGGACTTGATCCGCTCTTACTAGGAGCGGTATAGCTCGGTAGGTAGAGTGGCCGTGCCAGCAACTGAGGGTTCCAGGTTCGATCCCCGCTTCCGCCATCCTAGTCACTGCCGTTGTGTCCTTGGGCAAGACACTTTACCCACCTGCTCCCAGTGCCACCCACACTGGTTTAAATGTAACTTAGATATTGGGTTTCACTATGTAAAGCGCTTTGAGTCACTAGAGAAAAAGCGCTATATAAATATAATTCACTAATTCACTACTGAAGAAATACAAAGAGATTTTTGCAAGACCAATCACGTGCATAAATAACCAGTCGTTATAAGACTGTATATTCCCATCCCCCCTCAAAGCCGCAATTATAACACCCATTTTCAAATTAGGAAACAGAAAGGGGGCAGCACGGTGGTATGAGGGGTTAGTACGTGTGCCTCACAATACGAAGGTCCTGGTTTCGATCCTGGGCTTAGGATCTTTCTGTGTGGAGTTTGTATGTTCTCCCCGTGACTGCGTGGGTTCCCTCCGGGTACTCCGGCTTCCTCCCACCTCCAAAAACATGCACCTGGGGATAGGTTGATTGGCAACACTAAATTGGCCCTAGTGTGTGAATGTGAGTGTGAATGTTGTCTGTCTATCTGTGTTGGCCCTCTGATGAGGTGGCGACTTGTCCAGGGTGTACCCCGCCTTCCGCCCGTGTGCAGCTGAGATAGGCTCCAGCACCCCCCGCGACCCTGTAATGGACAAGCGGTAGAAAATGGAGATGGAGGGGAGAAACAGAAAGGACTTTAAGAACTATAGACCAGTGGTCCCCAACCACCGGGCCGCACAAGAAATTTAAAAAAAATATATATTTTTTTTCATTTTTTTTAATTAAATCAACATAAAAAACACAATATATACATTATATATCAATATAGATCAATACAGTCTGCAGGGGTACAGTCCGTAAGCACACATGATTGTATTTATTTATGAAAAAAAATACATAAATAAAAATAAATAAATAAATAATCACCCCGACCCCCTCAGTTTCAACACTGGTTAATGTACTGTGACGCTACCACAAATGAATGAGAAGAGAGATACCTCAGCTGTCGCAAAAGTAGCTGATTCTAAACAAAAGTTAAAAGCATTCTAGCGCATCCATCTTCTTCCGCTTATCCGAAGTTGGGTCGCGGGGGCAGCATCCTAAGCAGAGAACCCCAGACTTTCCTCACCCTAGCTACTTAGACTACCTCTTCCCGGGGCATCCCGAGGCGTTTCCAGGCCAGCTGGGCGAAATGGGTCTTCCCCATGGTCTCCTACCGGTCGGATGCGCCCTAAACACCTCCATTCTAGCACATTTAGTCAAATAAAATGTAAACACAAAAGTACATATGTGACCACTTTTTTTTTTAATGTACAGTATTTTAAGGGAAGCAGAATTTCCCCTAAATAATTGCAGCCTTAGCGCAGTCGCCACTGATAGTACTTGTGTTTAGAAGCTCTTTACTTATGTCACATGATTACCGCGAGCCTAACGTCACACTTGCTTTGCTCTGCTTCTCCAGCTGTACTTTCTCTCCTTTAAAGAGTGCCACTGTCCTCTTAACATTTGTACGAAATTGTTATTTAAAAAAATGATTAGATACTGTATATATATTTCCATTACATCCAGAATGGTTGCAATAAATCATAAGGGGGCCAAAACTAGACATTTAATAAAACATGCTATTGTTGACATGGATGTGGTGCATGTACAACTTTTTCATTGGCGATACAATATCTATATTGGAGCATTAAATATTGCCTGATAGCGATATTGATCTGATACAATATCGGCAGTAATTATACTTCTTTGTATAATTCTGTACTGTAGAATATTTTAAAAAGCTTTGATAAGTGAAATGAGTCAAACAGACAACAATGGTAGGTATGAAACACTAACCTATCTGTTATTAACAGTCTGCAACATTATTATGCTGTCTTTAAGTTGAAGTGGCGTTGTAGATGTTTTTGGTAACACCAAGTGGCTAAAGTAAGTCATTGAGGTAAGCTCATGAGGC
>NC_084732.1:56593845-56678845 GCF_033978785.1 Entelurus aequoreus
TAAAACATAGCTGCTTACTGTTCTCTTTAGCATACTGTACCGGTATTCAATAGCTTGAACCTTAAATCCTACTGAAAAGCTCTTTATCTTTTTTCCTTTGTGCGATTGTAAACTACTGAAATCAGCTTCCTCCATTTTGAAAAGGAGGACAGATGCGTCACTCGTGACGTAACGAATTTGACCCGGTGGGAGTTCTAGCCATATGCTAAATATTTTGCGAAACGAGTTTGACCCGGCGAAAATTATAGACATGCGATAATAAAATTAATATTTTGCGAAACGAATTTGATCCAGCTTCAATAATAAACCGGCGATAAGGCCAAGCATGCGTTAATTATTTTGAGAAACGAGTTTGACCCGGCAGTAATTCTAGACGTGCGAATACTATATTCCCTGCGCCAATTCAAGGAAATACGGTATTACATTTTCTACACTTGGAGTTATATTCTATCAAATCTTTAATGATAATGCTAATGCTCTATTTTTAGAACATGCATAACAATTTACGCTAGAAACATCAAAGGGTTACATTTCAACATGTCTGAAAAGGAGTTGGAAAAAGCTTTTATTTAATCCTACCCTTGTGTTTCCTGCATTTAATAACATGTTTTATAACTCCTATGTTTACCATTTTTGAATAGCAAAATTATATATAATAAATAATCAGCAGTGTTTACCTACAAGTGTAATAGTTTGTTTAATGAAGAGAAGTGTCTGTTGCACAGGTACCTGGTGCTAGAACATGTATCTGGTGGGGAACTCTTTGACTACCTAGTGAAGAAGGGTCGACTAACGCCAAAAGAAGCACGGAAATTCTTCCGACAGATCATCTCAGCCCTGGACTTCTGCCATAGCCACTCCATATGGTTTGTTGAATTCAGCATTCACTCCTTTAATACCTGGGATGTCCTGATACCAATATTTTGGTACCACTACCGAAATGTATTTTGACACCAATAAAGGGGACCACAAGAAAATGTCATACTGGCTTAATTTAAACAGAAAATCTTATGATACATTAAACATATGTTTCCTATTGAACTCAAACAACAATTTAAAAAATAACATTGGGCTTGTCTTATTACACTCAAAGACCAATTTACAAGTGTATGTATTACACGTATAGCCTGCCATAATCTAGGACTAGCTGAGAATACAAAGCTTTACTGACATTGTATTAAATGCGTCATGATTTATGGTTGCCACTCTTGGTCTGTGCTTTAAGACTAATACAATCATTAGTAAATACTACAGATAAGACATGTAGCAGGTAAAACTCACATTGTTTTAATGATAAAACACAAGTTGTAGGACATTTTAACAAAATTCAGTCATTTCACTTGCATTAGTTTACGCTACGTGGGCGGTTTTGACTGCGCTAATAATAGGCAACAAGCCAACCAGCTGTGTGCGCCTCTAATATCTATATGTGCACAACAGTGGAGCTGTTAACTACATTACCTGTCGCTTATTAAACTAAATGTATAGTAAGGCTGCAGCTAACGATTATTTTTCTATCGATTAATCTATAGATAATTTTTTCGATTAATCGGTTAATCTATAGATTATTTTTTTCGATTAATCTATAGATTATTTTTCCTTTTACCGATTATTTTTTTTATTCAAAATGAAGATGAAAAAATAAATGTAGGCCCGTTTTTTCAAAAGGCATGGCTTTTATTTGCAAAAAAAAAGAAGTATGGCCACTCAGTCAACATTGACAACAACATGACTAAATATTCTGTAACAATGTAAACATTTAAAACTTTTAACATTTAACAAAATTAAAAGTAGCTTATTTGCTTTTTAATGTGCAAATATAAAAGTCAACATCCAGTGCAAATCTTAATATTCTGCAATAGTATAACCATTTCAAAAGTAAAAGTATTGCTTATTTTGCTTTAAAATGTGCAAAAATAAAGATAAACATCCAATACAAAAAAGTGCAAAACGAAATATTCTGTAACAACAGTGTAAACATTTCAACAAAAGTGAAAGTATTGCTTATTTGCTAAAATGTGCAAAAATAAAGATAAACATCCAATACAAAAAAGTGCCAATCTAAATATTCTGGAGCACTGTAAACATTAAGTATTGCTTTTAAAATGTGCAAAATAAACATCCAGTCCAACACAGTACACAATAACCAATTCTACTCATTCCAGTGAGTGACTAACAGTTGTAATGAAGAAAGGTTAGCATGTGTACATGTTTGGTTCTTTTCTTGTTTACAATATTCCCAGCAGCTGAAAATAGGCGCTCAGAAGGGGTCGATGTGGCTGGAACGAGAGGTAATTAGCCTTCACCTCAAGCCAGGATTGCGAGTGAGCTGAGCTGCAGTTTATATTTCTAGAAGGTCAACGGGCTCATAGTGATGTTACTAGCAGTTGACTGGGAGGTGTTTATTATCATTTGGGGAGAGTCCGCTGCCTGATGCTCACCTGCTAAACACCTATCTGCTCCACGCTGAAGCGCTGACTACATGCGCTCTGAATACACACTGCTGATTGGCTGATAATGCTTCGTGTGTACCAATCAGATGGTTGTGTGGGTGGGACAATGCTGCGTGTGTACCAATCAGATGGTTGTATGGGTGGGACAATGCTGCGTGTGTACCAATCAGATGGTTGTGTGGGTGGGACAATGCTGCATGCTGAGACAGACGCAGAGGAGCGAAGCAGCTTGTTAAGACTTTAGCAGCTAAAGTTAGCTTTAGCTTAGAAACTCGTTCGGTACACCCCCGTGCCGAACCGAAAGCCCCGTACCGAAACGGTTCAATACAAAACACGTACCGTTACACCCCTAGCAGATACAAATGACACAGTCATGTTTTTGTGTAATGATGACAACGTATGCTCGCGCGGACGATTGACTAGTTGATGGTTTTCTTTTCAAATGTTCGTTCATAGCCGTTGTGCTGCTATGATAGGCCATTTCCGCTCGACACAGTGTGCATACAACAACATTATTAGGCCGTTTATTGAAATACTCCCACACTTTTGACCACTTTTGGCATGCTTTTCCCCCCTCGCTCGCACCGCTCGCATCGTCTGCTTTGATCGTCTGCTTTGCGGTCCGCCATGACGGTAGTGTGACGTAAATATGCGACGCGTCGACGCACAAAAACGGCGTCGACGTATTTATGTAACCGATGACGTCGACTACGTCGACGCGTCGTTTCAGCCTTAATGTATAGATCTGATTTTTTGTTATTAAATTGTTTATCCAAGTTTGAAACAAAGGTGGTAATAGTGAATTGCCACCTTTGGCGAGTCATGTTTTATAACAATGCTTGCAGCGCAACGCGTCCATGTTTAAAGCGTTGCTTTTATCAATAGTTTTGAAGTCCACATACCTCCATATTGCGCTTCACGCACCCTCTTTATTAATCAGTAGAATTGCTGTTTTTTGTCATTCTTCTTCTCCACACTGTTTCTGCTTGTATGCGCTGTGTGCACGTTTTGACACACTCAACATAAGATTATAACACAAATTGGAAAACAAATACTGTATTGATGTTTTTCACATAATTTGTTGTACTGTTTTAATCATAAGCAGCGGTGGGTAGTCATTAACTGCGTTACTCTGACTGAAGTAACTTTTTAACTGTTGTTCTCTCCTGTTGTGCTGTTTTGTAGCCACCGAGACTTGAAGCCAGAGAATTTGTTGTTAGATGAGAAGAACAATATCAGGATAGCAGACTTTGGCATGGCGTCTCTGCAGGTCGGGGAAAGTCTGCTGGAGACCAGCTGTGGGTGAGTATTTAAAATCCCTGAAAAAAAAATGTTTTCGTGCATTTTCTAAATGTTTAAACAATTCGAGCAGAAATGGCACATTTTAAAAGCAATCAGACTTATTATAGATTACATATGTTGGAAATGGAAATCAACACTAAAGTGGTAGTTTTTTAAAAAGCTCATGTTAATCTCTTTTTTAGAGTTACAGGAGCAGTAAATACACTCATAACAATATAAAATGAAATTTGCATACTTTTTGCACATTCTAAGGAAATTAAATATTTAATATATTAACTTTAACTACTAAATCTAAAATGTAACCAACTTTTGCAAAGACTTACACGTTTTTTCTTGCTTCATTTACTTTAATTGCATTCTGCTCTCATGTACTTCCTATCAATGACAGTTTACTCATATCTTACAAACACAGGATACATTTCATTCATATAAGGAATTTGTTTGTGCAAAAATTACTAAGAATCAACATTATGAAAGAGTGAATATTCCAGAAACAATGGATATTCATTAGTACTAAACACCTTGCCTTTTTTAAGACCTGTAGTCGCCTCTAATTTTTCATTAGACATTACGCAAACTCCCTGAGCATTCTTTGGACCACGTGTGCACATGAGATGTGCACACTGTGGCCACACCAGTATTACAAAACCTGACTATATCACTTAAATAATCTAATTACAACAGTAATTAGATTATTTAGTAATTACCATACTTTTAATAGAAGCGATTTGGCAAACTTACAATGGAAATACAGTGGAAACTCGATTTAGGTTATTCAACATGGTTCGCCAACCTAAAAGTTTATATGGTAAAGCAGTGTTCCCCATAAGAATCATTGTAAACATGTCTATGAAGGTTCTCATTCATCCAGGTCATTGTCATCTCAGGGCATTCAATCGATAGCAACTGGACTGCTTGGTTTGTCTTGGAAGACGTTTCGCCACTCACCGTGTAGGCTTCATCAGATCGTGTTCATAGACTTAGATTGGTCAGATCTAGTCCAGCGGCTGGTGGCTAAACCCCAAATATTTATACTCCAAAAAACCAAGAGGGTGTGCCTGGGCAAGGATGGTGCATCCTGAAGACTGGACAACCCACACCCACAAAAACAATCTGGTGTATGCTATCTAGTGTAATGATGAATGCATTGATTCATATATTGGGGAAACAAAACAACCACTAAGCCGACGAATGCCACAGAATAGACGAGCAAACTCTTCAGGCCAAGACTCAGCTGTCTACCTGCACCTCAGGGAGAAACAGCACTCCTTTGAGAACAAAATGTACAGATTCTGGACAGGGAAGACGGAGGACAATCTTTTTTTAGCTCAACAGCACAACAACATTACAACAAGCTTAAATGTCAGCACACACACACATAAGTCACGTTGGTGCACTCCGAAACCAAAAAACAGGAAAATAATTTTACCTGATGTCTGGGAATAGTTGTGACATTGTTGAACTCTTTGGGAGCTTCGGAGTGACAAACAAGCAGTGGCTTCACTTTGTCACCGCTGGCATTAACACAAAATAGCAATATGAGGTTATCCTTCATTGGCTTGTGCCTTCGCTTTTGCTGTAACAAAGGTTTGTTGTGGCGTTATTTTTGGTTTTGTCACAATTAAAGACTTGCTGCGGAACAAAGCCCCCAAGCTGATAAAATCGTTGAACTGAAGGAACCACAAGCCCCAGGCTAACTTGCTAAAATGCTAGCTCAGTTGTTGTCTAGCAACCTGAAGCTATACAGCAAGACTGTGAGAGTTTGGACACATTTAAGTGGTTTCTGATCACACAAAGTGATCTTTAAGACAGGCTCACACAGCTCTAACCAGCACAAGGTACGACGTGATTGATTCAAGCAGCATGAAAAGTAAAAGAATAAAAGCGTTTGTACCCCAAGACATGGTCCACACACAGAGGCATATTTGGCACGATGTAAACGTTACATAAGTTTCTTGCGCTTACAAACAGATATCTACTGACAGATATACGTTTGAAATATACACTACTTTGTATTAGAAATTGCAACAGCGGAGGATGCATGTGCATGTATGAGCCAGTCTGCCCTACAACCAGAGGACATAAAAAAGGAGCATATTGACTACAGCGTTGGACTACAATGGCAGGCTCACGCAAAGCACTTGGGGTACATTTTTACCAAATACTGTATGGAGATATCCGCTGATGTGGCAATTGGGAAAAACTTCTCAATTGGGGCAAATTCCAAACAGATCGTTTGGAGGAAGTATGAAGGAAGGCAATATTTTTATAAATATCTCTGCAATGCCTCAATTGTTTAATTTCAAATTTTCGGGACTTACAAACACAGAAAATTATACCAATGGGTAAGAAAAATTGGTTTTGCACAGTAGGTCCCATTTAAAACCTACCATATTTCTCAGATTATAAATCGCAGATTTTTCATAGTTTGGCCGGGGGTGCGATTTATACTCTGGAGCGACTTGTGTGTGAAATTATTAACACATTACCGTAAAATATCAAATAATATTATTTATCTCATTCACGTAAGAGATTAGGCGTATATCAGCAATCGTCACACACACACGTCAACCAATAAATCTTCTGCGGGGGAGGGTCATGGTAGAAGTGCATTGTGAAAAAAAAGATGCTACCTGCTACTACTGCCGTACCTATGAAAATTGATGATTTCAACATTGGCGGTAACTTATAAAAACTGAGAAGGGCTGAACAAAAAATGGCACCGAAAAGGAAATCATATACTGCAGGTTACAAGCTGGAAGTAGTGAAATATGCAGCAGAAAACGGCAATCGAGCAGCAGAAAGAAAGTTTGGAGTAAGCGAGAAACTTGTAAGGGACTGGCGAAAAGTGGAGGCTACTCTTACTGAAATGAAGAAAACTAAAAAAGCTAATCGCAGGCTAAAAAATGCGACTTATACTCTAGTGCGACTTCTATATGTTTTTTTCCTTCTTTATTATGCATTTTCGGCCGGTGCAATTTATACTCCGGAGCGATTTATAATCCGAAAAATACGGTAATAAATTATCTTCAAAATGTTGGACAGAAAACATATTCAGTTTTATTACTGTAATTATCTTAGCAATCATAATGTTTTACAGACTGGGATCAGATGTTTTTGGATGTATGTATTGTTTTTAAAGTTTTGAATTAGCTCTATACTACAACATTAACTAGGGATGATTGTAACATACAGCAAGGTAGGACAACATTTATTCAAATAGTTGTTTCTATCAGAGGCACACAGGCATGGAACACACTACCAGCTCATATTAGAAGCTATGACCACTACCCAACCTTTAAAAAACCCACTAAAACAGTGGTTAAAGACAAAACAGTTTGGTACTCATCATGCCGCTTATTAGGTACAATTGTAAAACAAAAAATGCATTTTTAAATTACTAATGTAATTTATTATGTGTATTTGTATTATTAGGAGTATTTTATAATGTGCATTCTTTTTTAGAGAAGGATGTTTGGCCACCGTCACTCAAATCAACAGAATTGTACTTTTGTCTGTCAAGAATGGCTTTGGTCTTGTGTTACTGATAAAAATGTTATGTAAGATGAAAAAAGGAGTGCCTTAGAAGGTTGCCGTGTTCTTCTGGCTGAGTGAGTAAATTGTGTAATTGAGTGGATCACTTTGAGTCGTCTCCGGAATCATCCTCTCTGTGCTTCGTTTCCAGATCGCCGCACTACGCCTGCCCAGAGGTGATCAGGGTAAGTGCTCTTTCTGTGTTTTCTGTCTATTATTGTGCTTACGTCACTGCTGCATCCTGTACACTTTCATATATCCTCATTGGTGGAAATAAAGATATATATATTTATAATTTGCCTTGAATACTGACGCTCTCTCTATGCAGTAGACTTTTCATCATGTGACTTTCTACAAAATAGTCATTTTGAAGTAGTTTGTTAAATACTGTTCAGGACCTTGTTTATATCAGTTGTCTGCAATGAAAAGTGACAAAACACAGACGAGCCCATACGAATATTAAATGTAATTACATGTTGTTTCAATATTTATCTTGAGAAAGGAACAAGGAACATGGCGCTTATATTACAAAAAAAAAACAGGATCATCTCAACAATAAATAGGTGCATTTTACGGTATGTCAATGCCATTACATCTTTTTTTTAATCTCACAAACACCAAAATCTGTGCATTGTCTGGTACATTTGTACATTGATCTATCGCTCAGGATACACCAGCAGTACAATAGCTGCATCAAGCTGCAACAATATGTCTTTTCTTAAAGTTTCAAATGTTCTTATTATTGTTGCGAACATTGGGATTTGGTTGATTTTGTTACACTCTTTCAGAATTCTCCTGTCACTGAACAGCTTTTTGTTATGTCCCAAAATCCACACAAACCTAAAGGAACATCAATCATTTGCACGTTATAGTGCTAAAAGGGCCCTATTCTCCCACTTGAAGTTACGCATGTTTCTCTTATTCGGTGTGTACATCTGGAATGAAGGCGACTCACTATGAGATGGACTTTGTCATTAAGCCTTTTTGAGTGGGCTTATACAGCTGTTAGTGTCTACGGGATTTTGTGAGGGGGAGCACGACAGCTGACAGTTTGATACTAACTGTCAAAAAAATCTAAAGGATCAACAGATCGACACTACATAATATAAATGTCTTTGACTAAGGACTTCTATAGTCCAATCTAAAGCATTAGATCAGTCGATGAGAAAAATCCATGTGGCATTTTTTGTTTTTGTTTTTTAAGAGCACAAATCCCCACAAATAAACAGATCTCATTTACAACTTTTTCCACCTCAGAGGAAAAAACAGTCAGATAAATAAATAAACAGTAACATGTAGTGATTTATTGAAACTTAGTTTAGTGGTTTACTTTAATAGGGTCCCGCCATGGTAAGATTCAGTTTAGGCGGAGTGTTGAAAAGACGATCAAACTTGACATTTTGGAGAACGTAAAAGTTGTATCAAGGTTTTCGTAGTTGGACCCTGAACGAACTGGCCAAAACTACACCTCCGGGCCGACAGTGAAGTGAATTATATTTATATAGTGCTTTTTCTCTAGTGTTGACCCTAGTGTGTGAATGTGAGTGTGAATGTTGTCTGTCTATCTGTGTTGGCCCTGTGATGAGGTAACAATTTGTCCAGGGTGTACCCCGCCTTTCGCCTAAATGCAGCTGGGATAGGCTCCAGCCCCCCCACGACTCCGAGAGGGACAAGCGGTAGAAAATGGATGGATGGACTCAAAGCGCTTTACATTGAGAAACCCATTGTCTACATTTAAGCTACATTTACCCCAGTGTGGGTGGGACTGGGAGAAACGTGGGTGAAGTTTTTTGCCCAAGGACACAACAGCAGTGACGAGAATAGGGGAAGCTGGATTCAAAACAGGAACCCTTAAGTTTCTGGTCGACACGGTGGGCTCCATGTCCGGCGGCGCCGCGTCCCAATGGGCCTTGCCTTTCCGATCTTCGAACATTTTTCCAACACACCCACTATATACGGGGTCTTTGTGTACTCAACTCGCCTCCCTCCCATAAAGGAGGAGGGGGTTTATTGTTCGACATTTTGACGTTTTCGTCGAGTCAGACTCTTCCCAATCGAATCAGACTCTTCCCAATCGAATCTTTGAATAATCGACTATTCTACCCTAATACCTTCAAATAAAGATTTATTTATTTAAGAAGTAACTGAAATGTGATCATTTTACCCCTGAAAACTAATTATTTCAAATATTAGACTGTTACATCCACAGAGCAAGAAGGAGCGCTACCGCACGTCCTTTCCACCCACAGCCATTATACTTTGCACTTGAGACACACTTTGAAAACTGCTTTTAAAGATATTAAGGCTTATGTAAATATAATGTAATGTGACTTTGATTGCCAACAATTACTATGTGACACACTACATTTTGACATACTTTGTTAGCTCATGACAAAAAAGTACAGATTAATCAGATATATTTCTAGTTTTTATTTATTCTAGTTTTTTATGTTTTCCTTTTTCTTGTGTCTCTGTGGATTTGTGGACCAGGGGGAGAAGTATGATGGCCGCAAAGCAGATGCATGGAGCTGTGGAGTCATCCTCTTCGCACTTTTAGTGGTGAGCTTTTTTTGTACTGTCAATTTTCCTAAGCCACACAATTTTGCACTGACGTCATGCTTTGCACTGTGGGCTTGATCTACTAAGATCCAAAATAACAAGTGCTAAATAACATGTTCAAACTATAAAAATGTGTGTACTATTAGTAGTGCGTGTGCTAAATTATTACATTTGCATCCCCTCTTCCTAATATTGTGGGCGTTCTGATAATCATCAATGATAGGGGTGTAAAGATTCGTCGACATTGTTAACAAATATTGACAATAAAGTTTGTCAAAGTAATTTGTCGCCGACAAATTAATTTGTGAACAAAAAAAACGTGTGTTTTTCCGGAGTGACGCAAGTCAGCGCAGCCACTCAAACAACATTGCGTGTGAAAATATGTAAGGTGTGGGAACATTTCCTCTTATTCTTGTCAAAGACATGAATACCTTGCTTGTTTTGCAAAGCAGATCATGTTTTTATGACATTACATCTGGGATACAGAAGAATTTAGAGCGGAGGTTGGACATCTGGGGGATGCGGTCTCAACTCGGTAGCTGACAAGTGTGAGACGAAGTTATGTAAAATATAACTTTAACTGTAATTTTAGCCAACGTCCACCAGCTAAACTTTGTCTAAATCAATTCAAGTACTTTTTAAAGCAGTGTCAATTAGCAGTGCAACAACGAAAGTCACAATAACAAAAGCCAATCACACCCACTCACACACAAAATATTAGGCACCAATGCACTGGTATCATAAGATTAAACATACAATCTATTAGATAGCTAATATGTTAATCAGTAATACAATTCTACACATTTGAGTCTATTAGATTAATAAAAATGCCAGGAGTCAATCAATAATTTACTAGTGTTAAGCTTCTTAAAATATCATCACAAAATGCTTGTTTCTTCTTGAGCATTTTCGATAGTTTTGGTGTTTTGTCGTTTGTTGCTATTGATGCTGTTTTAACTGTCTTTTTTTTTTACATTAAAAATTACATTATGGGTTGTTTTTTTTTAGCAATTTTCCGGTTCTTTGTTTTTAAATGGACACAAGTTTAATTGTTTTTTTTAATTTTTGTAACTGCCTAACGAGCAGCCTAGTTACAGTATGAATACATATTTATGAATTAATTAGTCATCTCTGTTGTTAGTAAGAACATGCCTAAATTATCTCAAACTGAATTTTAAAGTTGATGACTAAATTAAAGCCTCATGTGTACGCTTTAAAAGCCGATTAGACAACTAATCATTAAGATTGTCAATGACTAGTCAGCTATAAAAATTGTTGTTAGTTGCAGCCCTTATCAGCTTATAGTCTGCATATTGATTGCACTCTCTATTTTGCAAATGACTAGCCGTGGTGTGTCGGTGTGTATGTGGGTCTGCATGTAAGAATGAGGTCAATTTTACAGTGTATTAGCTGATGGGTTATGCATATTCTTAACTTTATTACTTGTTAAACACATTTCCCTAGCTATCATTGTTTTATCACTTTTGTACAATGACACTAACGCTTCTGTTTATCTAAGCGGAGGTTTACTGTACAACTTATCGTAACTGTGTAGCATTGCTTTAACACAAAAATACATCATTTGTAGTAGTTTGAATTAGAGATGTCCGATAATGGCTTTTTTGCCGATATCCGATATTCCGATATTGTCCAACTCTTAATTACCGATTCCGATATCAACCGATACTGATATACAATTGTGGAATTAACACATTATTATGCCTAATTTTGTTGTGATGCCCCGCTGGATGCATTAAACAATGTAACAAGGTTTTCCAAAATAAGAGAACAACTTCAACTCAAGTTATGGAAAAAAGTGCCAACATGGCACTGCCGTATTTATTATTGAAGGCACAAAGTGCATTCTTTTTTTTAACATGTCTCAAAACAGCAGCTTGAAATTTGGGACATGCTCTCCCTGAGATAATCCTAATACCCACTACAACTATGGGAAATACTATACTTTGACTTTCACAAAGTGCATTATTTATTTATTTTTTTAAACATGCCTCAAAACAACAGCTACAAAAACAATGAAGGCACACAGCTTCAGTCCAGAGTATACTAGAGTAATAAAGTAAACAATAACATAGTCATCATTTAGTGCAAGACTGCCTGGCATACTGTATAACAGGAAATTATAAACTGGGCTCAATCTGCCGTGCTCTAACGTATCTGTATGAGTAACAAAAACGTGCTGCAAGCGAGTGGTGAGTGCTTGAAGTGGCCTACCAGTCAGTCAGAGCTTCTGAAATGCTGCGTTGAGACAGGGCACCTCCCTTCACTGCAAGCTGCTTTCAGTGTATACTTTTCATCCATGTTTTGCTTGTATTCATCGTGTATCTCCTTATGATTCTTGAAGAGGTGGAAGATCAAATTGCTCGTATTAAAAGGAAGACGTCTTGGTTCCTCCTCGCATAACCAACTTTTTGCAGTCATTGCAAATTGCCAGTTTTTTATACGTCAGACACACTTTAAAATAATCCCAAACCATAGACATGATGTCGTTAGTTAGTCACCGAGCGAGCTTGCTTGTTAGCCACGGCTACAGCACCGGCAACAACACACTCTTGTTGTTGTTATGCTACGCTCGCGACGGTTTGATGAGGTCATCAAGCGTCGCCAGTAAACCTCTCATGCTGCAGTCATCAACTCCTGTGTTGTGTGTGGGAGAGGGGAGAGGGGAGAGGGGAGGGGCTGCTGACTGGAAGACGCAACTGCTCTGTACTGCTCCCTACGTCCGTGTTTTACCGGATATGTACCGCTCCGTACAGCGGCGTTTTAAAAAGTCATTAATTTTACTTTTTGAAACCGATACCGATCATTTCCGATATTACATTTTAAAGCATTTATCGGCATCTCTAGTTTGAATCTTTGGGCACCTAATGATGCGATCAAATTCGTATTCCTGGGGTGACTATTTGATTCAGAATCGATTCTTGATTCAAACCGATTATTGCAATTATGTGTAATAATTATAATGAAACTTTTTTAAAAACGAGTTACAGGTTAGAAAAGCTGGCCTAAAAACGTCTTTTTAAAAATGTATTCTTATTGAAAAAAAAAGTATTTATTTTTTGTTTCAAATCAATTTTTGAAAATTATGAATCGATTGACAATTGGGATGAATATGCCACAATGCAATTTAAATGCGGTACAGAGGAACCCAAGGATGCAGACGGAAGGTAAGTAAAACAGTTCTTTACTGAAGGAAAGAGTACTCACTACAAAAATCCAAACAGGAGATAACAAAAAGCGACGGTGCGAAAAAGAGAAAACAAAATGAGCACCGTGGAAAAAAAGAACAAAAGATAATATTGAACTAGACTTGGGTTGGAGTTGCAAGACGTGCAACCTACCAGACAGCGCCAAGCTGGATGGCACTGGGAATAGCCAAGAATGTTAGCATCAAAAACTCTTGAAGCATAGAAGTCTTCGGTCATGGAGAGTCGAGGAGTGGAATTGCCGAGTGCCATCCAGCTGTCGAGGTGCTGCTTAAGTAGTGTTGGGAAGATTGGACACAGCTGTGCACGTCTCACAACTCCGCCCACAGGGAAACACAGGAACTCTAGGAGGAAGACAAAAAGTAAGAGCCAGGTCTGCTGCACCAACAAAGGAAAACTGAACAAACTAACCACAAGGTTGCAGCAGGCAGTGACAGAATAGGAATCACAAATCAGATGTGAATCGATGTTCTTGTGCACCCTAAATAATCATATTGCTTTTTTATACAACCTGACCAACTTATAAGCAAGTCTTACAAATTCTACTGTATTTTGATGCTGAAAGTGTTGTTGACATGTAAAGAATAATTTGTTAGCGTTGAGATGTTCTTCTTGGTTGTCAGGGCGCATTACCTTTTGATGACGACAATCTGCGAAATCTTCTGGAGAAGGTGAAGCTAGGAGTGTTCCATATGCCTCACTTCATCCCTCCAGACTGCCAGAACCTTCTTCGTGGCATGATTGAAGTGGACGCATCCAAGAGACTGACGGTAAGACATGCTTGCTGACCTCATGGTGCATCCTGTCTGCAGCAGTAATACACTCAAAGAAAGTAGAGATGTCTTTACCCCGATGAAGGGATTGGATCGTGGCCGACATCTGCCTTTTTTTAATTGATTTGCTGAAAATGCTGACAACCCAACCAATCTTTACCGCAGATGTGTCCTTCTATTCACATAGCTAAAGATTGTACTCACATGAAATATTCCTTCTAAAGGGATGCACATTCAGGGAGTCACACTTACATTTACGGATTCCTTGTTACACACATGCAGGTTGTGTGTGAATTCTAGGAGGGTGATGCTTGTCTTGCCAAAACACCGGCTAAAATTTGAGAGCAAGCTCTGCAACCAGTGCTGTCCATCCATAGCGCTGCGCCTCTTCTATTACAAATCCTATTCTTCTTGGTGGCAAATAAACTGTTTATTACAAGCATCATTATCAGTGCCAGACTAGAGGACAAACCGATCAGGACCACACAAGAAGCCACTCTCACCGCTAAAGCTACATTTTAAAGTAGAGGTGGTCCTAGGAATGTAACAATAAATAGTAATAATGACAACCGCGGTAAAACTTCTGACAGTTAGTATTACCCGTTTAAATTAAAGTTATCGAAAAACCAAGATTAAAAACCAATCTTTAACAAACTCGCTAGCTAGCTTAAATGCTAATATGAATACAAGACACGTTGACATCTTTCCACCTTAAGAAACGACATACTTGACATGAACTTGTATAAACACATTACTATCTCAATAACTAAGATATTAAATTGTTCACATTGAGCCTGCAGTCTGTGCTGTCTTACTACAGAGTGACCAATCTAAACTCAAAGGAATACGACACAGACTAAGGTATTTTTTTGACAAGTTTATTAACAACAGGAAGTGGATTTACGTGATGTCATACAAACCAGAAATTAAGCCGAGTCAACACTCAATTTGCTTTTATCAATAAAATTGTATCAATCTTTATCAATAAAAAATGTACGATAGCGCACATAGGTAGGTAGTTGTGACCTCAAGATGCGAAGACAGGAAACAACGTGCAGGTAAAGAAGAGTGTTTGATATACTACAAAAAAAGACAAAGATGCACACAAACTAATGATCCAGCCCCGACTAAACAGTGAGGCTGCCCTATAAAGTCCTCTGATTAATGATTAGCGACAGGCGACTGTCCTGATCACCAATCAGAGGCAGGTGTGGTCAATCTGTTTATTGGTTTTCAGTAGCGCATTCTTAGCAACAAGTGGAGGAAAGGAGCGCTGAAAAAAATACAAAAAAATACAAAAAAGAGACTAAACCGAGAACAGACCACAAGTCCAAGCTGTCACTACTACCGCAAACACGCTCTACCATAACAGAATGATCCAGCCACAAAGTGACCACGTCTTATCGTATTGTATCCTATCCTATCCTATCCAGGGTAATGTTTTTGGTGCTTAGTATTGTTATGGATGGGTGCCTTACACATTTGAATCGATACAATTCCAATTTCCGGGACCTGGAAATCAATATTGATATTAAAATATTAATTTTCTGTACTTTTGTGTGTGTTCATGTGGTAATTAATTGATGTCAATTGTTTAATATATATATATATATATATATATATATATATATATATATACTTTTTTTTTTTTTTTAAATTAACATTTAACAGTGAGCTAATAATGATAACTGTGATGTGCAGTTGTTATATATTGTTTACTTACACTTCTGAGTCTCCGTTGCAAGTGTTATACAGTAAACTTTGCACGCTGTTGCAGTTTTAAGACATTATTTGGCAGTAGTGTACAGACTATGGTGTGTTGCCGTAGCCAGGACGTAGTCTTTGCCATTATGTTGAATGTGCCAGTCTTGTATTTTGTTGAATCAAAGTGTTTATACTTTAAGTATTGAACTTACATTACACACCAGCCTGTTTAAATGTAATGTGTATCATAGTTCTAGTTTTGTCACATTTGGAGGTGTTGAAATCCCCATGTAAAATTGATAATGCTAATTGGTATACAAGCATATAGCATATCCATCGAGCTAGCGCATTTTCTATTAGGCATGTTTTCGTTGTTGGCACGGAAATTTGCAATATTACTTAGCAGCAGTTGAGTCAGAGCTGAGTGCTTGATTGCATGTTTCCGCGCCAAGTGCTTGAGCCAGTGCCAAGTCTGCAACCGAACATGACGACACATGCAACAAAGGTACCAAAGTATGGTACTGTTTGAGTTTACGTGAACTGGTATCTGGTCGTGCCAACGGAATTTGTTCGGTACGTATAAAAGTACATAATTTGTTACCCAGTATCTTTTTCTTGTTGTTATTATTACAAAATGTGTTTCTTTTGTTATTGTTTACAAACTCAGATAATACGTTTGTGTACACAGGAGGACTTTATGTGCAAAATCAAAGGTGTAGCTTTAACAATTTCAGTTAATACGGCAGCTATTTACATTGTTGTGCATTGTATATTTTGGTCTATTTGAAAAGTGTGCTTGTTTTATGCCTTTATGTGTATCTGTATATGACAAATTTAACATTTCATCTGATTTGATTTACAACAATAATAACAAATTCAACATTTAAAAATTAAAATAAACTTCATAAAAGTGTGTTCACTTTAAATACTTGTTAAAAAACACTTTCACTTCCACAATCTATTGTCAAAGTATCAGATCCGGACTCTGAAAAAAATCTGATCTGGATCGGAGACTAAAGATGCCGATTTTGTCATCCCTAGTAAAGCGTTATTAATCGTAACAGACTTGAATTGATTAGCTGAAGTTTTTTCTTGTGTTGCAGTTAGAGGAGATCCAGAAGCATACATGGTACCTGTAAGTAGCTCAACCTGCCCAGGACTCTGCAATGAATGTTTCAATGTTACACCCTGACATTGTTGTGTCATTTATGTTACAAATGAGTGCATATTTGTTTACATGTGTTTGTTTTGAAAAGCCCAGTTAATGCAGTGCTTCTCAAATATTTTCTGACATGACCTTCCTGCAGGACAGACATTCCCACAACACCCCTAAATTTGATTGCCATTGAGAACTTGATGTGTATTTATTTTTTATCTGTACAATGCACTGTTTAATTTACATTCTTTATACACGCCGCTGACGACAAGTCCTTTATTTCCCTTCACAAACTTCTCTATCTCTGTACATACAGTATGTTCCTGTCTACCTACTACTCCTACTGGGTAGAACAGGAAGCCTGTTGATTTCATTGTGTATTGTTCTAACATGAATACTAGAGTATGGACACAAAAAATGAAAATCTCCCCTGCTATTCCTTCTATTTGATGTAATACAGCGTTATCCTTTTCCTTTCAGTTTTAGGCCTTTATTTTCTGTTAGCTAACACAACAGCATTATGTTGGTCCTCATTATATTGTTAAAAACATTAATTGATCATTAATGAGATATACTATTAGACATTACTCTAAATTGCTTTGTCACCTATAATCCACAAGATATATAGATATAGTAGCATATATAGATTTTTATTGGATATCTTTAACCAGATTTTATGTAACAAAATGATCATGATTAAATGATGATTCATGGTTAATAACAAAATCTATCAAAGTGGCCACCATCCTTTAATTTTTTTTGTATGCGACCCTCACTAGATAAAGTTGAGACACTCATGTTATAAGATTGACACTGTCCGTTCAAGCTCAATTAAAGACGGACATTGGAAGACACATTTTGAACGTGGTGACTGACTTCCATGTTTTGTGTTGCAGAGCGGGAAAGAATGAACCTGAGCCTGAACAGCCCGTCCCCAGGAAAGTGTCTATCAGAAAGCTGGCGACAGCAGAAGAGATCGATCCTGATGTGCTCGAGAGCATGCACTCTCTCGGCTGTTTCAGGGATAAGGACAAACTGACCAAAGACCTACTGTCTGAAGAGTGAGTGACAACAAGCCGACATTGACGAAGAAACAGAAGATGGAGTTTGAAAAATTTAAGAAACTTAATTTGTCTTGTCTTGGTAGTTCTGCTAGCAATCACTTAGCTATGCATCTTCCTTCTATTCTTAGGGACAATCAGGAAAAGATGATCTACTTCCTTCTACTCGATCGCAAGGAAAGATATCCAAGCCATGAGGACCAGAATCTCCCACCGCGCAATGAGATCGGTACAGTAATCCAAACATGCAAAGGTGGAAGATGTGTGCATTAAAAAATGGTGATGTAACGGTACACTATAATTACAGTTCTATGGTTTGGTTTATTATGAGTACAGAAACAAATACAAAACATGAAACTGTTTACCTTTGGTGTAAACAACTTTAATATTTTTTTAGAATAAAGTGTATAAAACAAACTATGAGGAGGAACTTGTTCACTTAATAAAATGAAAATGTTTAAAGTAAAATAAAGATTTTTTTCTTCAGTAATATTTTGAGTTTTTCCTTTTTTTTTTTCACATTATGACCACTTTCATCATGTAAAATATTTTTATGTCAAGTTCTGCTTTTTTTATTAAAAAAATTGCAGTATTTACACACAACTTTTTGTTTACGTTTACTTACCGTATTTTTCGGAGTATAAGTCGCTCCGGAGTATAAGTCGCACCGGCCGAAAATGCATAATAAAGAAGGAAAAAAACATATATAAGTTGCACTGGAGTATAAGTCGCATTTTTAGGGAAATTTATTTGATAAAACTCAACACCAAGAATAGACATTTGAAAGGCAATTTAAAATAAATAAAGAATAGTGAACAACAGGCTGAATAAGTGTACGTTATATGACGCATAAATAACCAACTGAGAACGTGCCTGGTATGTTAACGTAACATATTATGGTAAGAGTCATTCAAATAACTATAACATGTAGAACATGCTATACGTTTACCAAGCAATCTGTCACTCCTAATCGCTAAATCCCATGAAATCTTCTACGTCTAGTCTCTTACGTGAATGAGCTAAATAATATTATTTGATATTTTACGGTAATGTGTTAATAATTTCACACATAAGTCGCTCCTGAGTATAAGTCGCACCCCCGGCAAAACTATGAAAAAAACTGTGACTTATAGTCCGAAAAATACGGTACTTTGTAATGCAAATTTGAAACCCATTTCTTGTAAATATACGTATGCCCTTTTCTCATATTGAGAATTTTTAAAGATGTGTTTTCTTTTTATCTTGCAAAGAGCTAAGTCATTTCCCATATTCTAACCTTGTTCTTTTCACTTTTTGACATTTTCTACTAAAAAGATTTTTTAAATATGTGTTTTCCTTTATCTTATAAAGAGCTAAGTCTTTTCCCATAGTCTAACTTTTTTCTTTTAACTTTTTGACAGTCAAGTCAAAAGGACATCTTTTTCATACAAAATAACTTATTTTCTTGCAAAAGGACAACTTCTTATCATATATTTCTGACTTCTCAAAATCACAAAAATTATTAAGATTTATTCTTTTTGTAAAGTAAATGATGCAGACAAGTACATCCGTAGGAATGTGAAGGGTGTGAATGATTATTTTATTTGTAGTAAAGTTTGCTATTGGTTGTTTTAATGTTCTTCATCTCTACTAAGTCAAACACAAATACAAATAGACGGAATAGAAATTGAAAGAGTAAATGAAACCAAATTTCTAGGTATAATGATTGATGATAAATTGAACTGAAAATCTCATGTAAAAAATATACAACATAAAGTAGCAAGAAACACGTCAATAATGTATAAAGCAAAACATGTTCTAGACCAGGGGTCGGCAACCCGCGGCTCCGGAGCCGCATGCGGCTCCTTGACCACTCTGATGCGGCTCAGCTACATACGTGCCGACTCCCCCGATTTTCCCAGGAGAATTATGGATCTCAGTGTCTCTCATAGACTACTACCAGGGAAACAATAATCCTATTTACACTCTAATTACTAAATAAAGGGCGTGCTCTAATTGCACTGCAGTAATTGTCCTTTATAGAATATACATACAGCATGCCAGTCCAGCCACATGTTGCATGATGTTATTACTTGCACACACAGGGGACAGCAAAGCATACTTACTCATCAGCCACACAGCTTACACTGACGGTAGCCGTATCAAACAACTTTAACATTGTTACGTTACAAATATGCGCCACACTGTGAACCCACACCAAAAAAGAATGAAAAACACATTTCTGGAGAACATCCCACCGTAACACAACATAAACACAACACAACCATTACCCAGAATCCCATGCAGCCCTAACTCTTCCGGTCTACATTATACACCCCTGCTACCACCAAATCCCCCCACACATCAACCCCCCCCCCCCCCCCTCTCCGTGCGCTGGTTGAGCGGAAGAGTTAGGGCTGCATGGGATTCTGGGTATTGGTACCGTCAGTGTAAGATGTGTGGCTGCTAAAGTAGTAGCCTTGCTGTCACTTATGTGAGCAAGCTGAAATTGCATTCTACGTGTGGTCGAGCAGGTACACTGTTAGGGCAGACTGTAGAGGGCGCCAAATGCAGTGTCATCACGCTCTGATATTCGGGAGTCTCCCGGGAAAAATGAGAGGGTTGGCAAGTATGACGCTATCAAGTGCCATTCATTCAAAACTCGTGGGTTGCACTAACACCAAATTTCCACATTAAAGTGCGTGCCGGTACGTGTGTCTGAGACCCCTGGTTAACATAGCACAAAGCATTAAAGCTTTGTATGCGGTGTTTTTCATTTTAAATTTTTTTTGTGGCTCCCATTACTTTCTTTAATTTGTGAAACTTGCCAAAATGGCTCTTTGAGTGGTAAAGGTTGCCGACCCCTGTTCTAGACCAAAAATCACTTCATATTCTCTACTGCTTACTAGTGTTACCATATCTGAGTTACTGTGTAGAAATATGGGGAAATAATTACAAAAGTACACTTCATTCACTAACGGTGTTACAAAAAAGATCAGTTAGAATAATACATAATGTTGGATATAGAGAACATACAAATCCTTTATTTATGGAATCAAAGATACTGAAATTCCACGACATAGTGAATTTGCAAACAGCTAAAATTATACACAAAGCAAACTATAACCTGCTACCCAAGAATATACAACAATTCTTCTCAAAAAAAGAGGAGAAATATAATCTTAGAGAAAAATGTAATTTCAAACATTTGTATGCACGTACAACACTTAAGACCTTCAGTATATCAGTATGTGGAATTAAATTATGGAATGGATTAAGCAAAGCAATCAAACAATGTACTAATATGATCCACTTCAAGAAACTCTTCAAACTTAAAGTGTTTACAAAGTACAAAGAAGAAGAACAATGATAAACATTCTGAATTTATTTAATTCATCCATTCTTTCACTCTCAAAATAATCTTACTTATTTCATCATATGAAATGTAACTTACTTCACCAATTATTATCTATTTATGTATTTTTATTGTGATTACCTATGGAGTATATTATGAATAAATTGTGAACAGGAAGTGAACAAAATTTTCAGCAACTGTTATGTAAAAGAAAAGGGGTAGGATTAAATAAGCTCTGCTTCTTCCTACTCCTTTTCGAACATGTTGAAAAGAGAAATTGGAAATTGTGATGTATCATGTTGTATGCTTGCATGTTCCAAATAAACTCAAACTCAAACCCAAACTCTACTGAACAATGGCGGCACACTACTTCCATCCTATCCACTTGTCTTTATTTACGGGAAGGCCAAGTGTTCTCAAACAGGAGATTTTTACCACAAAGGGCTTTCCCTGCTGTGACTTCTCTTTGGCCTGAAACACTTCCTCAAAAGTATTGAAAGCTCCGTACAAATAAATCTGATGAAGAATACATGTACTATTACACAGCTGACACTTGATGGCTCCTGTCCTGAATATTCATATCCTTGTCCTACCAACACTACCAAGCAGACCCTCCCAGGAAGCGAGTGGACTCGCCCATGCTGAGTCGTCACGGGAAGCGAAGACCAGAGAGGAAGTCGATGGAGGTTTTGAGTGTCACAGAAGGAGGATCACCTGTACCGGTACGACGAGCCATGGACATGGCAACTCACGGTCAGAGGTAAATACGCAAAATATGTGATTGTAGCTGAGATAGGCTCCGGCGCCCCCAGCGACCCCGAAGGGAATAAGCGGTAGAAAATGGATGGATGGATGGATGGATGTTTACATTTGGTCAGCCTTGTTGTTTTTTGACAAAGGTCAGTGAAAAAGTTGTGAAATCAATACCATACGGGTTGGTGAGAAAACTTTTATTTTTTTTAAACCTTCAGAAATTTTAAATGTGAGCTTTGACAAAGTTTCACCATACAAAGTTTACCCCGTACAAGGAACAGTACAATGCAAGTGTCAGGGTTGTGCACTGATTTTAGTTTTTTGTACAGCACTTCGTCCTAAACTTCAATTCCCTTACCGACAATCTTGAGTTATGTAACCTCTTGTGCCTTTCAGGTTATGCTTCATTCATTTTAATACTGTACTGTTTGTGGTATGCTTGATTAAATTCTGTTTATTTTATTTGTGGTTTTAACATATACCATAGCTGTTATCCCTAAGCATGTATATAAGAATACACTTATAATAATGAAACACATTTATATGGAACTTTTCTCGGTCCTCAAAGGATTAATTTCTCAAAGCAGTATTAATCTTCAAAACGTTCATGTCATCATAATATACAGTTGGACCAGTTTGGATACAGTTTTACCATGAATTGATTAATGTGGACCCCGACTTAAACGAGTTGAAAAACATATTCGAGTGTTACCATTTAGTGGTCAATTGTACGGAATATGTACTGTACTGTGCAATCTACTAATAAAAGTCTCAATCAATCAATCAATCAACGGAAGAGGATTCATATGACCCCATTCGTCACGGTTTATCTGACACATGAAACGGGACAAATTATGGGGGAGTACTATCCACTTTAGCCACTAGACGGTAGTAGAGTGTTGAATATCTTAAGATGTGTTTTGTGGCAATTCCAACTTTTACCACAAAGTCAGTTGCTATGCAAAGTGGCACTTTGCATAATTTTTAGCACGCTGTGTTGCAAAATGATTAACCCTCACTCTTTATCTCATGTGAGTTTCACACAGGAATGGGGCAATATGAATCCCCTCCCTGCTGTATTTATTTATATATTGATATTTTTCAAGGATTTAAGGAATTTAATTGTTATACCAGCACACATGAGATGGCACGAAATTTAGTACTCAATGTCCCAGATTTAGCCAAATAAGTAGCTCAAGAACAATAGTGTATACATACTAATTTAATTGGAGTCGGATTACATAGAATAGATCGTAAATAGACTATGCTATTTATAACATATTCTATGTAATCCTACTCAAATTAAAGTTTAATGGATTATAAATGGAATAGAATAAATGGAAAAATAGAATAGATAGTGATCTAGTCGTGCAATTGTAAAAACAAAGACCGCAAACTCAATGAAAAGCCCAGGTCAGCACAACAGGGAGTTGTGTGCAAGTTAAGTATTCTTTGTGCAGAGATAGGGAGGCAAGTTGGACTCAAGTGTGTTTTTTGGATGGCTGGGTGGGTGGTGTGGGTGGTTGGTATCAATTGCTGCGGAGCACCATCGGAGTTCAGACGGAAGCTGTTCCTCAGTCTGGATTCTTTGCAGTCTTCTGCCTGAGGGGATGGGATCAAAGAGAGGGTGTGCAGGGTGGGTGGAATCCTTGGGGATGCAGAGAGCCCTCTTTTTGCATCTGCTGATTAAGATGTTTGTGGCGGGATACTCCCCACAATATCCGAGTAGCTTTCACTTGTTCTATATTGTAAATCAGGGGTGTCAAACACGGTTACACCGAGGGCCACATCGCAGTTATGGCTGCCCTAATAGGGCCCCTGTAACCGTATATAATTTATGAATATAAATGTGGAAGAATTCACCTCATGATATTATAAAATGAATTGCTGTGCATTTGATTATTATATTTTTATAATAATCACATTTTACATACACTGTAAAAAAAAAAAAGATTTTTCAGTAAAAAACAAACAAACTGGCAGCTGAGTCGCTCGCCACAACTTCACCGTAAAATGTACGATGGTTTTTACAGCAATGGAAAAACAGTACTGTAGTTTTTTTTACTGTAAAATCCTGGCAACTGAGCTGCCAGTTTTTTTTACTGTAATATATATTGTAATTTGTACAGTGTACAATTTGATGAATAACTTGCTTTGATGTAACTCAAGCAGATATTTATTTTGTTTTAATTTTAAAAAGTTTGAAATGAATGATAGTATTATATTTGTTGCATTATTAGATCAAGTTTAAAACATACACAATAGCATGCAATACATGTATTTCTGTCTGTCACAATGAAAACATTACATTTAGTAAATGATAAAATGCTTTATTGACTCATACTATTTCAGGGCTTTCGCGGGCCACATTAAAAGAGGTAGTGATGATCTGGCTGTTGTTTTGTTTTGCAGACACGAGAGTTGCAAATATTTTACAAAAACAATGTATTCAAGAAATACTAAAATATTAAGTAACAATTGTGTCCACCTAACATGTTGCTTTGCCCAAAGTCACCAGACAAAGCCACTTAACTCAAAGCAGGATTCTTTTTTCATGTGTATTTTCTCAGAAATAAGCGGTAGAAAATGGATGGATGGATGGATGCTTAGTGTTTTGAAATGTTTTTGCAACAGGGGTTGATAGAAAAAAAGTTATTTGTGTTGATGTGCACCCATCCTAAAGCATTCCAATTCAAACTAAAGCTTTGAAAAAACTATGAAATGTTCATAAAAGCAGATCAACTGTGACAAATGTAAAAGATTCTCCTCTGGACCTGTACCATGTTGTGTGGAATGTGGTCAAAATGTTTATAAAGGTTTGACACCAAATACAGACCGTGATACAAATGTAGGCAAACAAGAGTCTGCAACAAAGGCTCACTTAGAGCAAAATAGTCCACAACACAGTACATCTAAACCAGAGTCTTTTGGAAGACTAACTACCTAAAGGCGACAATGCAATTACAAAAAAACACAAAAAATAGAACCTTTATAAGGTAAAAAGAGCAACAAAACAAAAAGGAAAAAAAAAATGGCTAGTAACTTGAATAAGCCAGGACAGAGCAACAAGACACACAGGCGGGCAGGCCAAGTAGGAATAAACCAAAAAAGCACTCGGAGAGCGCAGACCTCCGCCAGGCCCTACCTCTCAATAGTAAAAAAAATTCCTAAATTCAGACAATGATACGGATCAGCCCTGGCATTTAAACACTTGTTCCTAATCCCATTTCTGACATTTCCTGAAAGTTTCATCGAAATCCGCCCATAACTTTTTGAGCTATCTGTAACGGAATGAAAGAAACGGAGTAAGCCTCTTTTCAGTTATCCACTATCTTTGTATGTATGAGTGGAGGCGGGGCCACAAGCATACACACACACAGAGAAGTTGAAGCTCGTAAAGTAAACATAAGGTAACAGTCATCCACTATATTTAATTGTCTCTGTTGGGCTGCTAGCATACACACACACAGAAACGTAAATAAGGTAACTAAATAGAAATGATCTTGATCAGCCCCAAATTCTAATAATTTTTTTTTATTTTTTATCCCATTTCTGACATTTCATGAGAGTTTCATGAACATCCTGAGTTAATTTACTCATAGCAACAATTACATAACCTCCCGGCGGAGATGATAACATTGGCATAATCCGAAACTGGAAGTATACGAAATCCAATGGTAGCACTGCTAGTAGTAAGGAGATTATCCTAACCCTATCAAGCCATCAGTGTTTTGTGTGTTGTATTTTCTTGAACATGTTCATTGTGTGTATTGTTTGTATTATTATGAACATGTACATTGCGTGGGTTCTTAATGAACTGTTTGATGAATGAATTATGTCGACTGATAAAAGTGTTTGTTTTTAGGTCACGCTCCATCAGTGGAGCGTCCTCTGGTCTTTCCATCAGTCCTCTCAGTAGTCCCAGGGTAAGCATATTTTGGTCCATGATTGTTTGCCGACACTTAGCAACTAGCTAAGCTGTTCTAGCTGACATACAAATAAATATGTACCTATCTTTGTATGTCAGCAAGTCATCAGCAGCTCATACACTCCATCATTAGCCTGCGTGACGACATACAACTTCAATTCAATATAAAACTTGTTTTGTCCTTAAGACATCAAAAGTTCAATACACTGTCTTTATTCAGCGTTGAATAAAGACAGTGTGCAGTGTTACAAAAATACAGTGTTACCTTGGGATATAACTGATGCAGCTTGTACCTCATAAAACTGCGCCGCCCATTGAAATAAATTGAAATCAATTTATTCCCCCACAAAACAGCACAATTTTAACATGTAACATGCCTTTTTAAAAATAAAAACACTTAAAGATAAATATTGTATGAAAAACAATCATAACAGATTATACTACCAACAACTGCTGTAGTTTTATGAAGTGATGTAATAATAATGTACAGTATTTACCGTGGAGAGTGAACTTCTACAGTATCTCCTTCCAGCTGCTTCTTCGTCAAACACACCATCAGCAGCTTCATCAATATTTAATAAATAAACATCCACCGTTTGGATATTATTTTAACATCCTTGGCCGGCGTTAATTAATTTTGCTTCGCATGGTGCAGACCGGCAATGCTATGCTCCAAATGCATCACCAAGTCTGTACACGCTTGTTCATCTTTTACTTACCTATCAAATAGGAAATTAGTAAGTTTGGCGTCAGATGAAAAAAAATCTTCTCCGCCTTCAATCGTCTCCATCTTTTAAAGGCATCCCGATACAAACCCTCACTTTGTTCCTGGCTTTGTCATGAATAAGTTGAGAATCGTAATGACGCCTTTTAGATTTACTAAGATCTGACATGTTTAGTAACTTCACCAGTGGCAGGAGCTAGACAAAGACGGCGGATGTGACACACTCACAGACTTTCTAAGTGGTCAAACGGTAGAAGGCGGGGCATCGAAATGAAATAACAATATGAATAACAATATTTTCGGGGCTGTAAATCTAATTTTGAAATGAGCATATCCCGGCTGAACTTTCGTTATCAGTTATAAAGGTATTCGAAAAGAACAGTATTCATTAATGCATTTTTGACATATCAGGGCCATTTAATAATGACTTGACATTAAATTATTACATATGGCACCTTTTAACTAAACCAAGATCACAACATATTTGATATATCTGAAGAAGTAATTTGTTGATCGTTTTATCAACACATTGATAAAACTATCAACACTTTACAGTGAAAACTGGGAACCTATCTGACTGATAGTTTTAAACTCCAGTTCCATGATGGTTTGATAAATTAAAGTCATCGCAGGACTTATCGTATCTTATAACATTTCCCATGAGGAACTTTTAGTCACATTTGGTACTGCCAACATTCTGATATGATTCTAACCTACATTTAAAACACTTCCTTGGAGTCTAAATTATATGTATTATATATTATTTGGTGTAAAAGTTGTGTGAATTTTGTTCCACAGTCAAATTTTTTAGAATTTCTGCAAGATGTTTGTTTGTGGAGGCGTTCCTAGATTGCGATTGAAACCATCCACGCCCTGCCTGCTCCAAAAGCATCTAAGCATGTATTTTTTTTATAGTATACAGTTAATATGTATATTTAAGATGAACATACCGCTATTTTTTTCAGTCAGGTTGAAAAATTAACTTTGTAAACTATACATAGATTCGCCAGCCACAATTTTAGGTTGACCTGCCCACTCGTTGATCGATACAGCGCTGCATCATAAAAAGCTGCATTTACCAGCATTTATGTGACTGCATGTCGCACGTCTGTATTATTTTGAGCATGCCAATATTGGATTAAAATAAAACTTTTTACTACCTTCTCATGTGATTCCTTAAGCCAAGTCGTAATGTTGTTGTCCTTAACCGTCGGAGTTCAGCGGTTTGTGGACAAACAAATATGGAAGTATTTATTTTATAGACATAAAGCAGACGAGAAGGAATGAAACGAGAAGGTACGTACGAAAGTTCCAGCAGTAGTCTTGCTCCGCAAAAGGGAAGGAAGATTACCGAATCCGCATGTCCAGAATGACCACATACTGTATGTACGTCCGCCTCATTGTGACGTCACAATGTAGCCAATCTTAAAAAAGTACTCCAAAACCCAGGGGTCAGAAGCATCCTAAACTGTCTGCAAGCTCATGCCCAACTGCATGAACCTTTTGATGTGATGCTTTGGCAATGTTTAGACAAGTATCTAACATTGTAACAGCATTTATAACTTACAAATGACGGAAATCATCAAAGTAATGCCATTTTACACTTCCAGTTTATGTTTAATTTGAGCCCTGATCCGCTTGGATGTTTGTACTGAAAGACTACAATCCACCCAAAAATTTGATTAGATGCAATTTTCCAATGTAAATACACACTTGAGTTGTGTGAAATGACGTCAGACAATTCTTAATTAAAGCAGTTGTCACACATGCTTACTGTATAATGCTGCCATAAAAGCGCACTGCTCAGTCATTCCACAGTGTTGTGTATGCATGGTTACACATGCATGTACTCTGCTATTTTGGGTGCAGGGTGATGCTTCTTTTTAGCTTTAACTGGTTGACTTGCTCATGGTTTGGGGATGTACCGATGTATCAGGCTGTTGTTAGTGTGCTGGACCTGACAAAACTACAAACACATCGAGTGATAGATTGTACCAAGCATGCTATTTCAGCAAAATGAAATTCTACTTCTAGTAATCAGCAGGTAGAAAACAGAGGTTAACAACGATGATGCTGTGTAAAGTAAAACTCCTAAGAGGAACAGATTCATTTTAATTCTTGAGTGTTGACACTAAGTGATCTTTTTTATTATTATTTTCAACACTTATAAAATAACTCAAATGTAGAATTTAGGGATTTTGAAGTAATTCTACAGAATGTAAAAATAGCCTTTTAGAGCTACCCTTATGAAATATGTGATCTTTTAAGTTGTGTTTGGTAGGGTGCACACCATACCTGTACTTTAAGGGAAGGGAACAAAATACAAACCATAAAACTGCTTAACTTCTTTGTGATGTAAAATTAAACATAACAATCTGAATCCAAGCAGGTCATTTTACAATAATTAAAATCTTGTGAATTTAGCATTTTTTCAAATCTTCTACAATATCAAATGTTTTGTACTGAAATTCCTACATTTTCATAATATTACAACTTTCATCTCATACAATTGCAATAATAATTTCTTGTAAAAAAAACGTATTTTTAATAACTTTCGGACTCTTTACTTTTATCCATAGAGTGTTATGTTTTTCTTGTGAAATTGTGACTATTCATCTTGTAAAAAAAAAAAAGTACTTTTGTCATATTTTGACTTTTTAGAGATTTTTCTTTTTTTTTTTCTTTACTTTTTTCTCAATTTTCTGACTTTAATTTAGTAAAATTCCTTCTTGGTTAAAGTGTGGCATTGTACTGAAACAAAAGTTGTAGTAAATGCACTGTTACGCTGGTAGTGTTTCTATCGTTTGTGATTGTGTGTCACTGTGACAGAAAGTGTAGTTCCAGGCCAGCTGGTTTGATCTTGGTGCATCTTGACTGCTACCATGAATGCTCCACTGCTGTCTCCTGATTGGCTGATTATCACTGTGCTAATTGCATGTTTTTTCTTTCTTTCTCACAATCTCACCGCCTCCTGCCTGCTCTACTTCTGCACCCATCTTTGTTTCATTTCCTGCTGTGTTGTATTTCTGGGAATGAACTTTGATCGGGCCGTGGTGTTCCACTGGCTGCCACACTTTCTCTTGGCTGACTGTCATCATTTTCACCGCCGCATGAAAAATCACAGCCCAACCGGCGGTTTTTCATCCCACCCCAATCCCCAGACCTGTGTCAGTCCCCCAATTGCAGCCCCACCCACTCCCTTGAGATTCGTCTTAACGGGTTGGGTCCTCGCACACCCAACTCCTTCCATCCAAAAATGGGGTCCCCCCTCATGCACCCTCGCACTCAGACCCTCCCTGCCAAACCCAAAGTGTCCGAGAAACCACTGCAGACCACCAAGTCCAACCCGCTCCCCAGCCCAGCCCAGACTCCTTTTAAGTCTGAACCTTCTACACCCAACCAGCCACTAACGCCCTGTATCTCCAACAGTCCCTGTCTGAGGCGCCACTCTCCCCTTACTGTGCCCCCTAAGATCTCCATTCTTCTGTCCCCTGTGCCTCCCATGTCCCCCATGCGCCGCCACCACCTCCACCCTGACCACAATGGCAAATCTTTCCCCAATACGCAGGTGACCCCCCATCCTTCCCCCAGAGGGAGTCCTCTTCCCACCCCTAAAGGTACCCCGGTTCACACACCAAAGGACAGCCCGACTGGCACACCCAGTCCAACGCCACCCCCCAGCCCATCCATCGGGGGATTGCCTTGGAGGACTCGCCTCAACTCCATCAAAAACAGCTTCCTGGGCTCGCCTCGGTTCCATCGTCGGAAAATGCAAGGTAGAGTTTGGTGGATCACAGAAAGCATAACGTATTGAGATTTGTTCTTATATTAATAGAGAGTACAAAAGAACCAAATAATTGAGCTGATACAACAGTGAAGCAAAACTGTTAATTAAACTGAAAGGTAAGATTTTATTTAGAACTACAACACATCTGTGGATGGAAGCTATGGTGTGATTGACAGGTTGACGGACCAGTAATGACCATCTGGAACCATCTGCAAACGCGCACTAACTAACGAGCAGTACATGACCAGCAGTGTCATAACACATGCTTTTGGTGATGATCCAAGACAACCTAGCACACGATACAATTACAGTGTTCCCTCAAGGATTGTGGGGTAACGTTTAAACCCCCCAGGGGTAAGTGAAGTAGAGTCACTATTAATTTTATGATTTTTATGAATATTATATGCATTTAAATTCTTCATAAGCTTTCCACACAGCTATTACACAAACGTATATACACGTCCTCCATTTTAAAACACTTCATAAATTCTAAAACCGAGGTAATTTTAAATGGATACTCAAATCTCAATGTCTTCAATTTAAAATCTGTGATGCACTGACACCACAGTGTATGAACCGCAAAGTGGCAAGGGAACACTGTATCATGTTTTATCTTTGTGGTCATTGATTCAGCAGAAAGAGTGTTTACCCTAAACATGCAGTATTGTAGAAGTGTTCTAGTGTTTGTGTGACAGGTGTATTTTATACACAAAATGAGTTGAGATCACGAGTACTTTCTTAAAATGACAGGACTCATTTGTGTGTTTCATGGGCACATAAACACTATATGGGGTCACATTGCTTGATGCTTGACAGGGGTTTAAACACTTATTTTCTCCACTGTGTATGATGAACATGAAATCAAAATATGCACTGTAACCTAATTATTTTATTCCACAGTTCCCACACAAGAGGACTTGTCCAGTCTAACCCCCGACTCTTCTCCAGAGTGAGTGTTACAGTAATATACAAATAAAAAATGGTTCATAATAGAACAGTAAAATGTTTCATAATCTTTGTTCGCTCTGTGTTTTTGAATTCTACGTTTTGTGACCTGCAAGTGAGCTAAATATTTGTAACTATTGTTATGTCTAGTGTTGGGGTGTCATGATCCGATATTGATATTGGTCCGAAATTAGCAACAAACAGGTATCAGATGATATCGGCTTGAATCTAAAATCTCCGATACAAGCACGTTTACGTGTGCAAAGCTGGACAGCAAGGTAACATCAACATGTCCTCCAATGAGCACACAAGATGTATCGTTCTTTGTATTTTAATGAAGTCATTAGTAAGGGGTAACATGGAAGGCTATACTGTATACTGTGTACACAACAGCAAAGCACAAATCATAGTAAAACACAACATTGGTCAAAATGAACAAGTATCAAAATATTTATAATTGCATATTACATACAGATACAAAGTCTAGGTAAAGGCAAAGGTAAAGTGTATTACAAAGTGTCTAGTATCAAACGTGTCTTCAGAAGCATAAATCTGTCAGAGGATTAGTGTTTTCATGCCTTCCATAGTTCCAGTACTCCCATAGAGTAATTTCATGTGATCAAGCCTTTTCTAACATTCCTCCGTACAAACACTATATATATTTATGTACTATGATTTGTGATGATATCGTATTTGATTAATATCGGTATCGGCCAATATTTAAGGCTCCAACTTCAGTATTGTATCATAAGTGAAGAAGTTGCATCGGGACAGCTCTCGTCACATTTGTAGATTTTGAAAATAAATGTCATTAATATGCAGGTAACTGTAATAGAGCAGTGGTTCTTAACCTTGTTGGAGGTACCGAACCCCACCAGTTTCATATGCGCATTCACCGAACCATCCTTTAGTGAAAAATAAAATGTTGTTTTATTTTCAAATTCAAGACAAAGTTATGTGTTTTTGGTAACACTTTAGTATGGGGAACATATTCTAAGTAACACAGACTTAATTTAGAGTTTTTTGGACACTAGGGGAACATATTTTAAGTAACAAAGACTTAATTTAGAGTTATTTGGTTAGGGTTAGGGTTAGAGGGTTAGGATAATAATAAGGCCATGCCGAATAAGGCATTAATAAGTACTTAATAATGACAAGTTAAGAGCCAATATGTTACTAATTTGCATGTTAATAAGCAACTAATTAGTGGTGAATATGTTCCCCATACTAAAGTGTTACCATGTTTTTTTACTGGTGCACAAAATGAACCGTGCATGAACATCACCTTGTTCAAACAACAAAACCAACACAGTGCATAAACTCACAACAAATTACACACTTGCAAATCAATGTGACTTCTGCTGTTGCCGTATACGTAATACGCCAATAGGGAGAAGTTTTTATTTACACGATGAGTCGGGTGTGTCTTGACCTCCGCCAAACCCCTGAACTCGACTCTCCGAACCCCTAGGGTTTGATCGAACCCAGGTTAAGAACCACTGGTAATAGAGTAATACTTGTAGCGTAGACTGCGTCTAAATTCCAAATCCACTCAATACGAGTGTGTTTACATATTTGGTGGTAGCTACAAGGTACAGTATCATTTAAGATGTTCAACAATACTAGTACCAAATCAGTACTTCTGAAAAAGGGACGATGCTTAAACTTGGCCCAAACCTGAACTAAAAAATAGAAAACATACACAATTTGTTTAAAAACAATGTATTGTTTATTTTGAAGGATTTTGTGTCATGCATGTTGATTTTAATTGTGATTGAAATACTTTAAGAACGTAAATAAAATGTTCAGTGATACATTTAACAATATGGAATACAAAAAAATTGCTTGTACAAGCACGTTACTTTAGTTTGACAGACATGATTTAGCGTGCAGCGCTTTTATTGTGAAGGCAGGGATTGGGCTGTTGGTCATTTGGGCTCTTGACGGCTGCTGTGTTTTGGCGAGAGACAAAGCTGTGTTCAGACTAGAGATAAGGCTGTATTCAGATAATAAGTACCTGTTGACTTCCTGCTTTCTGTCCTTTCTTCACATGGTGCTGCACAACATTAGCATCATTTAGCAAGACCCTCGGTCACACTTGTATTGTACTGTTGGAAGTTCAGAATTTCCGGGTTTGTGGTACGTTTTGTGTTGTTGTGGTGGTGTATTTGTTGACCTGAAGACTGTTACTGATACAATTTAAAAAGAGTGTCAGACTAAGTGTGTATGTCTGGATTGTTGCCTTAATGTGTCAATGCATTCTTATAGCACCTAAATGAGGCACCGATAAATACTTTTTTTTTTTTTTCAATGTGGTTACTACTGTGTACATCAGCACCAATGCCATTAAGGAACTGAGTTTCAGTACACATCCCTTGTAGCTACTGTAAAAAAACAAACATTATTACATTGGTGGTACAGTACATTGAGTTAAAATGTATTAACTTAGTGATGATTGTCATGTCATGTTCTTTTCTGCAGACTTGCAAAAAAATCCTGGTTTGGTAACTTCATTAACCTGGAAAAAGAGGAGCAGATATTCATCGTGATCAAGGACAAACCTCTCAGCTCCATAAAAGCAGACATTGTCCACGCTTTCCTCTCTGTAGGTTTACTTTTGTCTCTTCTTTATTTTGTGCATGTTATACAACACTGATTCACTTGTTCCACCATGCACATGCAGAAACGTATTAATGGTGTGGGGCCACTTTGATATTATTTACCTGTCAATTCATTAAAAATGCTAATATCGATCCGATGAAGGTGAATATATGGAAAGCTATTAAATAAATGTAAAGAAAAAACATAAAATAGCTTTGTGGAAAAGGTGATAAATGGACCTTCATTGTTTCTATCTTATTTCCTACTAAAATGATCATTATTTTTGGTAGTAGTAGTTGTAGTAGTTTTTCTTAATATTATCAGTATTGGTATTATTATTATTATTTACTATTATAGTAGTTTTTATTTAAAAAAATGTTTTATTATTATTGGTATTATTATTTACTATCAATATTAATATTATATACTAATGATATTATAAATAGTGTTATTTAAAACATTATTACTGTTATTATTGTTGTTTTATGATTTTATTTGTTGTTTTCTTATTTACTCATCCATCCATCCATCCATTTTCTACCGCTTATTCCCTTCGGGGTCGCGGGGGGCGCTGGAGCCTATCTCAGCTACAATCGATATTTACTCATATCATTTTTTAAAAATGTGTATTAAACTTTAATACCATTATCATTATATTTACTATTAAAGTTAGTATTATTCCTTTCAACAATTAATATTTCTATCATTAGTGTTTTTATTTACTATTATGATGATTATTATGATGTTGATTATTCACTGTTACTCTTATTCTTAGTAGTAATATTATTATTTACTATTATTATTATTATTTACTACTATTATGATTGATTACTATTATTGACTATTGTGAAATTGTTATGTACGACTACCATATTATTACAATTCGTAACCTTTTTGAAATTTTGTAAAACTTAACATATGATCAAATGTTGTGATCATATGTATCATATCATGAAAATCATCAAAGTATATATTAATAATAATAATAAAGTGTATATTTATAATAATCATCAAAGTGTATATTAATAATAAGAATAATAGATTAGATATGAGATCGGTAGGTTGGAGTTCAAATCCCAGCCGAGTCATACCAAAGACTATAAAAATGGGACCCATAACCTCCCTGCTTGGCACTCAGCAACACGGGTTGGAGTTGGGGGTTAAGTCACCAAAATGATTCCCGGGCGCGGCGCCGCTGCTGCCCACTGTTCCCCAAGGGGATGGGTCAAATGCAGAGGACAAATTTCACCACATCTAGTGTGTGTGTGACAATCATTGGTACTTTAATTAAAAAAATTTAAAAAAAATATTTAGCACTTTTCTAGACACTCAAAGCACTTTACAGTGGGAACTGAGAACCCATCATTAATTCACTCTACATTTACACATTGGTGGTCCTGTAAGATGCACATGTGTTTCGCTTGGCAGGGGATATTTTTGAGGTATTTGGGAACATTCCAATTTTTCTTTGTATTTTGTGTCATGTTATAATGTTGGCAATATATATATAAATGTTTTACAATATGTCGTGGGCCAATAAAACATGAGCAGCAAGCTATTCGCGGACACCCCTGCTGTACTATGTTCAAGAACATATAATATATAATGTTGAAGCATCATTGCTGACAGGACATCCTGGTACTTCCTGCCTTAACCGTGTCCTCGTTCCCCCTCCTTGTTACCATGGCGACTGCTTCACTGATGCAGAAGCGGTGTGTTTGTGCTGATTCATTAGCCTGCGGAGTTATTTTGACATGGCGCCCTTTTCTTCTCTTTAGATACCGAGTCTGAGCCACAGTGTCATATCCCAGACCAGTTTTCGGGCCGAGTACAAGTCAGCAGCTGGTCCAACTGTTTTTCAAAAGCCTGTCAAGTTCCAGGTAGACATCACCTACTCGGAGAGCACTAGCGCCACCAAGGAGAACGGAATCTACTCTGTCACATTCACACTGCTCTCAGGTCAGCCCTCTTTTCTACTTCATACATACACTGCTGTGTATTATCACAACACACGCAATTCTTGTGGAGAGGAACTAATACTACATGCAAGTACAAATATTTAACAAATACTGACAGTATGACACAGCTAAGTTTTTGTACCACGACTCAGGCACGAGTCGTGCGTATTGTACAAAAATAGTTTATAAATTAATACAAAAATATTAAGGCTATGATGATTTTTTGGATAAGCCAAAATAATTGTGGAGAATAAAGTACAAACTAAGGACAACAGACAAAAAGCCACAAACTAATAATAATAATAACTAAAAGTGTCCAAGAGTGCGACTACTTCTGCTTAGTAAATAAGCAAAGAACAATTAGGAAATGGAGTAGAAAGGCAATCCAGGAAGGAAACAAGTCACAAAGAGAATCCTACCTGTAACAGATGGTGATTTATAATATATTAATTATTGATTACTGGGACACATTTATTTCACTAGAGCGGGCACTGTCACGTGACTTTGTTTCACCAATACAACTTAAACAGTAGTGACGTTTGACTCAATTTCACCAGTCAAATGGACTCGGCAGTCACATGACTGGACTACACGCTGTAAAGAGCGACATGATGTCAGACGAGGCTTCACAGCACAACTCTTCAATGTTTACCTTAAAAACTAGGACAAATAATACCTTTATCATGCGCTGTCACACAAAAACACACACACACCAAAAATTTTTTTTTTTTTTAAGGATTGCCAATAAACTCAGGTTATGATTACAGTGTCATTCCTGGGCCGCCAATTGAATAAGTCTGGCTTGGCCATTAAAACAGATAAAATACTAAAACTAAAACGCATTAACGGTTGAAAGCTTTTTTAAAAAAGCAATGTCTTAAGGGGTATGTTTTTAAAGAGTCAAGGTTCTGCATTTTTCTCAGCTGGACAGGGAGGGAGTTCCAGAGCCGAGGTGCAGTTGAAGAAGAGGCATGGTTGCGGAGTAGTGATGGGACGAAATGTGCTGAGGCTTCAAGGCGTGTGTGGAGTTATAGAGGGGGCATTTCCGTAAAGCACTCATCAAGGTTTGCTTCACGTAGGGTGATGACGTGTGAAGCCTTGCTGCCAGGCTGTACCACGTCACTGCCTTGGGAGATTCGACAACTCATAAACCACCCAAGTTACATTGAAAATGTGGGCTTTTAAAAGGTTGTGGTCAGTTCGGAATATGGATAGAGAATAAAAGTGTTTTTTAACATGCAAATTGAACCAAAGAATGACGGCAAACTTAATTCAAACAGGTTACGACTTTGTTAATAACATTAAAGAGTATTGCTCCTTTCAGCAAACCTTTGGTAGTGTAACGGTAGAGCGGGAGAAGGAGAAAGGAGACGGCACGGAGACAGTGACGTCGTTAGCTTGCAGCGTGTTTATTGAAATAAACAGATGGACGTGAAGTGTGTATTTAATCCAAAGGAATAAGGTGTGACTATGTGTAGTAAGTATCTGAGGGGTGTTACCGTGTGGTGTTGAAGGTGTGTGTTGAGATCGAGGCGGAAGTCCAGATAGGGCAAGGCAGGCTCGAAGGTCCAGAGACAGGCAGGAGGTTAAGGGCTGGAGCTAGGCGTTGTGGTCAAAGGGCAGGTGTGAGGTCGAGATCCAGGGAGGCAGCAGAGAGTCCAGAAGGGATCCGGGGAGACGAGACACACAGCTCGAAACCAGGGGAGGATGACGGGTTGCTGGATGACAACACAAAACGAGACACAGTGAGCACGACGGGAGGAAAACACAAAGAGCGAGGAAGCACATAGGCAAGCAAGCTGGTGACATTTGAGGCTTACTGTACATGTACAAGTAGCCACGTTCTGGCACTGGAACGCAAGACGCGCTGGCTTATGAAGGCAGGTCTCTCATCAGCGTCAGGTGTGTTGATCGCAGAGTGGCTGCAGCCGCACAGAGGCGCAACCGCAGCCGCGCGGAGGCACATATGCAGCCTGAGAGGAACGCCCGTGGGCGTGTCCCGAGGTGCGCTCAGCAGAGCGCACAGCAGAATGAGAGGCGGCAGGTGTGTGATCCGTAACAGGTAGTTTAGTGGTTCGCATTGACATGGTTCGCATGATGCCATATAACGTGGTGTGGATCTTTGGCAACGCCACTTCCCGAATGTATTAATCACTTGAAAGCTTATGTTTAATAAAGCAACACATTCTGTATTAGGGCTGGGTATCGTTTAAAATGTTTCGATACCAGTGCCAATACCCTTAAAACGATACCGATACCAACGGAGTACTTAATTCGTTATTAATCATGTGAAAAGAATGCAATGGGTTGCGTAATTATCACCACTCCTCACCATTCAAGATTTTTACACGAATACATTTTGAAAATGCTCAAATATTTATTAAATAACTGTAAAAACATGTACAACAAAGTATTATTTCGGCTGTGTAATTAGCGAGCAAGCTAAGCTAGCGTTAGCTCACATGCCTACGACATGCCCAAAATGATTTACTTGACAATACATGTTTTAACACACAAAGGATGAGTACAGTTAACATAGTAACCATTTATATATTACCTGAAGTTATCGACGGTCGAGCAGTGTCCTGTTGAGATGACGACGACGATGCTGGTGTTGTAGAAGCCGGCTTTTTAAACACAGTACAGTTCTCCACCCTTAAGTTTGCTCCGTGCTTGATGAGGTGTTTAATCATATTGCTAGTATTCTACGTTTTCCCCGAAATAATCTTGCCGCATTGTATGCATTTATTTGTACCCGGCGCCACTGGCATGTAGTAGAACCACACCTTTGACCGTTTTGCTGCCGGCATCTCGGAATGGTGACCAGCCAAGTCTGCATTGCTTCAACCCGCTTTACTGCCATACAAACTATTGTTGTTGCTGTGGTGGACCAATCACATGGCGCATTGAATCGAAGAACGCGTGCAGTGATTGGCTGTGAGCAAAACCATAGAAACAGTAATTTTTTCTTGATCTGGGTACAAAAAGAAGCGATTGCAGGTATCGTTTGACAGACGCAGTTTTCGATACTACTTGGTATCGGGTTGTTTCGGTCGATACCTTTCAGGTATCGAGTACCGATACCCAGCCCTATTCTGTATTCATTCTTTTTTAATCAGTCACCACAAATCAATAGCTGGATGATAGAGATGTTTTGTAGAGAAAAAAAAGAATAGCTTAAAACGAAAAATAAAAATGAACTAAATCTCCTCTGTTCTGTACATTGTCCGTTGTCATCTTCCTCTTTATGCCATTTCTTTAAGGTGACAGAAAAACATTATACAACCTTTCATATCATATGATTCTACAATGTGGGCAAATTACAAACACACAATAAATATTCATATATAACACATAAACATATTCTATTATAATTTGTTAATTTAATTAGCAAAACCATTTGGTCAAACATTTATTGTGATTCAGTGTCATTTCCAAGAGCCATAACAGACACAACAATTCACTGTATCAAAAACATTATGTGGGTAAGATACAGCTGTTTGTAATTATACATTTGGCCAGTGAGTGGTGTCGTGTGCCGAAGCATGCATTGAAGTTTCGAGAAATTCTGGAACCAATTGTCTCAAGTGGTTCAATGCCTCAAGAGGCTTCTTCTGACCATCACTAGTGTGGTGCCTGGTGGGAGCAACCTGGAGGAGCATTACTTAGCAAAATAATTACATATAAATAATAAATGTATCATTTGGACAAAGACGTGGCAAACGGAAGGCGTGAACACGTTTTTCTTCATAATTTCTTCATCTCAGCAACAGTTCTTAGTTATGGTGGAGCTGACACTATCAACTTGATTGCTCAACTATTGGCATTCCAATTGTTATTTTGTATTAGGTATGAAATTACCTAGCCCATAACCTTGTCACGGTGCTCGGTGTTATAAGACCAAATATGCAATTGTCACCTTCTTCTTTGGAGTTACACTGGAACCTCGATTTACAAACCCCATATGTGCAACTTTTTTAATTACGAACTTTTCGATCAAGCCAAATATGCTTCTTTGTGCGAACCATGTCTCTTTGGACGAACGCTTTGTTTAGGTGCCTGCAGGCAAGAAAGCAGGGCGAAACATTAGCTTAGTCTTCTATTTCACTTGCTGCGCAGGAAAGGTCACGTCCCAACACTTGAGCATGTTTGCCTTTTTTTTGTTTTTACTCCTTTTGACAAGTTTTGTCCATTTTGTTAATTCAATAAGAGTGCAAAAAAATCAACAGACCAGTGTGGAAAGAAGGAGCGAATCGCAGTGGAGTAAAAAAAAAAAAAAAGACTATTTGCGAGCAGTACAATGGCGCTGTAAGTTACCACATCAAGTTTTAATTGTGAAGAGATCAGGCTTTTGCCAGAGCAGACTTGTATCACAGTGGAGGAAAAGTGTATCTCTTCTGTCTTTCCACAGTAACCCCTCGCTCATCCAAAGCACCAACTCCCCCTGCCCAGTTCCGTCTCCCTCCCTGTCTGCTTCTTGTCAGCTTCTCCGGCATTGTTAATGTGGCTGGATTTAACGTTTTTAAATGTTTCATTTAGTAGCAATATGGTTGGTAAAGTTAAGGATTGTGTTATTTTGTTTGTGAGAGGGCACGATCGTGTTGGCAGAGCAGCGCATACAAAAGCTTGTTGTTGTTTTGACCTTTTTATTACATAGAAAGTTGAGCCATCAACCCCTTGTTATGTTTATTTACAATACAGTACTGTATAGCACTTTATATTGTGATCAAAGTGTACATACCTTAACTAAAATAGTGACTTTTTTCGAGGCTGGAACCGATTATTTATATCTACATTGTCTCTTATGGGGAACTCTGCTTCACTATACAAACTTTGCTATTTACGCACCATGTTCATTGTTCAAGAACCAGTTAAGTTCGTAAATTGAGGTTCCACTGTACGTATATCTTCCTTCATTAATACTTCAACATGATGTCCCTAAACTCATCAGCATTTAGGGATGATTGTGGGAGAGGCAGTGGGAGGACACAAGGTCTTCTGCACACAGTTCACTGCAGGTGTGATGAGGAGAGTTTGTACAAGTGTACAGACATACATCTGAATATTTTCTTGCGTGGTTCATTCTGAGGTTTGTACGTACTACGGGTGTCTCAGAATAATCGACTTAGTCGACTTAGATTCAGAGGAGTCTGATTCAACTATCAGCCTCGCAGTCGAATCGTCGGACATTTAACTCCTCTCCTCCCTCCTTCGGAGGTCATGATCTTTCCACAAGTTCACCTACAGAAACTTTGTTACAACTTTTACCTACTCTTATCAAGTTTGATTGTTTTTTCGGCGCTTCCCTAAAAAATAACATTTAGATGTTTTTCTTTTTGTGGTGGAAAAAGTCGCAAATGAGATCTGTGTTTTGTCCTCTTCAATGAAAGACTGTATTTCTTTTATATGTTTATTTTATTAACATTGGGAGAGTCACATTACACCCATGTGACGTTACTGGCACCAAGTGACGAGTGTACTACATGTAGTACATTTCATTACAATCTGTTTAAAAAGTGTTACACCATAACGAATCAGATTTGACTATGAAAATCCTTCTTCAAAGACAACCTGAGTGTACACACTGTTTTACGATGGAATCTATGCACACTTTTGTGAATAAGGCCCCTCATGTCTTCCTGGTGTGGAGTCAATGTTTATTAAACAGTGACCATACCACACTCCCTGAAATGTAGAGCACAAAACAGGAAGTGGGCAAAAGAAGAGTATGTTGGGATGCAGAATTGATATAACATGACCTGGATTGGAGCGCTGTCTCTCCTGACATGACACAGGTGAAATAACCACATTTTGCTAAATTAACAGGTCCAAGCCGACGTTTCAAGCGTGTGGTGGAGATCATTCAGACCCAGCTGCTGAGTTCCAATGAGCAGTCTGGCATCCAGCCCCAGATCTCTGGTAAGTTGAGAAGCCCACCACCCACCCGACCACACCATCTTTCTTCCAGCTGCCTCACTTGTCACAGCAAGGCCACACCTGTGGAGCGCCTCGCCTTTGACCCACATGGCTTCCGCACACAGCATGTGCATGTACTCGCCAACGTACCATGGCGTGTAACTAATATAGTATGAGATACTTTAATGTACAAATCCAATCCATCCCTCTTAAAGGAAAACTGCACTCTTTTTTTATTTTTCCGATCATCCACAATGGAGAAAACCCGTTTTTCTCTTTTTTGTAGCAAGCATCGCAGGAAATAAAATTCATCTATCCCACCTATAAAGCCCTCTAAAAACATCCAAAAACCGCCAACAATGCTCCATTTACATGTCATGACTCTTATATTGTTATTGACACTAACCTCGAGGAACTACTTTTCTGGCGTAGTGACACAACTCCTTGCTCACGGTGCCTCAGGCCAATAGCTAGTGGTAATAAGCCAAGAAGTTGGTCAACATTTAAATTCCACACGCTACCAACTAAAGAACTGGACTTACTGAAGCACTTAAAGGCCTACTGAAATTATTTTTTTTAATTTAAACGGGGATAGTAGATCCATTCTATGTGTCATACTTGATCATTTCGCGATATTGCCATATTTTTGCTGAAAGGATTTAGTAGAGAACATCGACGATAAAGTTCGCAACTTTTGGTCGCTGATAAAAAAAGCCTTGCCTGTACTGGAAGTAGCGCGACGTCACAAGTTGAAAGGCTCCTCACATTTCCCCATGTTTACACCAGCAGCGAGAGCGATTCGGACCGAGAAAGCGACAATTACCCCATTAATTTGAGCCAGGATGAAAGATTTGTGGATGAGGTACGTGAGAGTGAAGTACTAGAGTGCAGTGCAGGACGTATCTTTTTTCGCTCTGATCGTAACTTAGGTACAAGGGCTCATTGGATTCCACACTCTCTCCTTTTTCTATTGTGGATCACGGATTTGTATTTTAAACCACCTCGGATACTATATCCTCTTGAAAATGAGAGTCGAGCACGCAAAATGGACATTCACAGTGACTTTTATCTCCACGACAATACATCAGTTAAGCACTTTAGCTACGGAGCTAACGTGATAGCATCGGGCTTAACTGCAGATAGAAACAAAAGAAATAAGCCCCTGACTGGAAGGATAGACAGAAGATCAACAATACTATTAAACCCTGGACATGTAACTACACGGTTAAGGCTTTCCAGCCTGGCGTAGCTTAACAATGCTGTTGCTAACGACGCCATTGAAGCTAACTTAGCTACGGGACCTCACAGAGCTATGATAAAAACATTAGCTATCCACCTACGCCAGCCCTCATCTGCTCATCACCCGTGCTCACCTGCGTTCCAGCGATCGACGGCGCGACGAAGGACTTCACCCGATCATCGATGCGGTCGGCGGCTAGCGTCGGATAGCGCGTCTGCTATCCTCAAAGTCCTCCTGGTTGTGTTGCTGCAGCCAGCCGCTAATACACCGATCCCACCTACAGCTTTCTTCTTTGCAGTCTTCATTGTTCATTAAACAAATTGCAAAAGATTCACCAACACAGATGTCCAGAATACTGTGGAATTTTGCGATGAAAACAGAGCTTTTTGTATTGAGATACAATGTGTCCGAATCCTTCCGTTTCAACCATCGACGTCACACGCAAACGTCATCATACATAGACGTTTTCAACCGGAAGTTTCGCTGGAAATGTAAAATTGCACTTTATAAGTTAACCCGGCCGTATTGGCATGTGTTGCAATGTTAAGATTTCATCATTGATATATAAACTATCAGACTGCGTGGTCGGTAGTAGTGGGTTTCAGTAGGCCTTTAACTGACTGACTGACTAGCTCTCGACTAAGACAAGACGACATTACTAGGAAGATACTTGTATGCTCTCTTTTTATCTGAGGACTATTGTGAACTTACTAGCTCAACGAGAAGCACACGTCCTTTGCTGAAAGATACAACCATCCCAGTGAGAGCTGCCATTGTAAGTCAATCAATCAATCAATCAATGTTTATTTATATAGCCCTAAATCACAAGTGTCTCAAAGGGCTGCACAAGCCACAACGACATCCTCGGTACAGAGCCCACATACTGTTGTGTTATGTTCTTATTCTGTCCATAAAACGTTTAGCACTTGTGTGACATTATAACGCTACGAGAATATAAATAGTGTTTCACCATAGCTGTATCATCTGTCCTCATCGTTGGTGATCTGCAAAATTCCCCAAAAAAGTGCAGTTTCCCTTTAAAGGAAACACAAGTATGAGAAATATTAGACCACTGGCTTTGAATGAACATGTTTTTGTAGAAGAACATGTGTAAAGTTTAAAAAAAGAAATTATGCTATATAGTGGATGTAGTTTTTGCTGGGCTGCCTATAGACAGATGGATTTATATAAAACAAATCTATGGCCACGTTCACACTGCAGGGTATGAGGCCCAATTCAGATATTTTGTTAAATCTGATCTTTTTATGTAGTCGTTCACAAAACTATGAAAATATGCGACTTCAATGTACAGTATGTCGAATGGGAAAATGATGTATCCGTGAACTGACATGCATGCGCACAAAACTGACATCACACGCTGACCACTGTGTTTACAGAAGTAACCATGGCCCCGATTCATGTGGGTGTCAGTCCTGACACATTTATGGCTATTTCAACGGGTTTATGCAACCTGAGTCAACATTTATTATTTTGCATAGGTTGTAGGGCAAGGATTTTAGCTATGGTAGTTTGTTGGGCTGTGAGGCACTTGTTGCTACGTCTGTACCAAGGAGCATCTGGGTGAGGAGGAATAGCGATGTAAGTCCTCCTATTTAAAACATAATATTTTTGCCACTGACTATTTACTGCTTTTTCGTCCAGAGTTTACTTTAGCTCATATCTGCTGTGACAAATAATTGCAACATGTGTCACCTTACGATGCATGTAGATTGGACACTTTCAGACTGCAGTTGCATCAGATTCTTATGCAATTTTTATCCACATAGGAAAGAGGCCTGGATCGGATTGAAAAAAAATTTAAGTTTACTGAATTTAATTGTACTGTTAATATCAACATAAAAAAATATCAGATGCATATGGGCAAAAAAAAAGGCGGAATTGACCTGCAGTGTAAACATGGCTTAAGTGTCCAATTGTCTTGTTAGTGTGACACTTAAGTGTTCCATTTGTTGTGTTATTGACTTGATGTTGGTTCCCTATGATGATAAAACTTAGTAACGACCTAATACCCTTTTTATTCTAGATACAGTACTTCGTATTGTATAAATTCAACACACCTACTACATTGCTGGAAGCTCAAAACCTAGTAAGGATTTTTGGGCATGGATCATTGATATTAGTTATATTATAAAAACTACACGTATACATATATATATATATATATATATATATATATATATATAGAAGACAGAGATACTAAATGGATTGCGCTCCTTATTATGCTTACTTAACAGACGCAATCCACTTTTCACAAGTTTAAGAGATTATCTTTGCGTGTGGTATCTAGTTTGCACATGTTTTGTACACACAAACCTCAAGTAAATCAGGCCCATAATGTGTTCATATTAGGAGTACATTCTTAAAAGAACAGGACTTATTTGTGTGGTTCGTAAACCTGCTCTACCTCCTAAATCACTGTCATCATATACTCCATAAATACTAAGGCCCAATCCCAATATACCCTCTTACCCTACTTTTTAGCCCTATCCCTACATTTTGCACATTCACGTGAAGGTAGTGGTGTCCAAATGACTCTTTGCATGTACGTTTGTAGGAGTAGTGGGCATAACGAGGAGTAGGGGGTATGAATCAAGCCCTTCAGAGTGAGGCATGTCAGATGCTGACTCGCTCAGGTAGGGCCAGAGAAAATTCCACAATTTCTGCAAATGTTATATAATATATTACACGTTAGTTTGGAAAGTTAGTTTGTAATGTTAGCCAGCTAGCCACGCTAGCTAACGTTAGGCTAAAATACTAAATAATAATACTGAAGCACTAAAACTTTCAAGTTTACGAATGTGAAAACATTAACGTTACGTACCTTAAAAAAATTCACAAGAGACAACAGTCATAGATTGCAGCTTCTTCTCCGTCTAGTTCTTCAGTTATTCATTAACCCAAGCCATACTTGCCAACCTTAAGACCTTCGAATTCGGGAGATTGGGGTTGGTGGGGTGTTAAAGTGTGGGGCGCGGGGTTGAGGTGGGCGGGGTTGGGGTAGGGCGGGGTTTGGTGGTAGCGGGGGTGTATATTGTAGCCCGGAAGAGTTAGGGATGCAAGGGGTTGTGGGTATTTGTTCTGTTGTGTTTATGTTGTGTTACGGTGCGGATGTTCTCCCGAAATGTGTTTGTCATTCTTGTTTGGTGTGGGTTCACAGTGTGGCGCATATTTGTAACAGTATTAAAGTTGTTTATACGGCTACCCTCAGTGTGACCTGTATGATTGTTGATCAAGTATGTTTTGCAGTCACTTTAGTGTGTATGCAGAAGCCGCATACAACATGTGACTGGGCCGGCACGCTGTTTGTATGTTGAAAAAGCGGACGTGTCGACAGGTTGTAGAGGACGCTAAAGGCAGTGCCATCACGGCACGCCCTTAATATTGTTGTCCGGGTGAAAATCAGGAGAAATTCGGGAGAATGGTTGCACCGGGAGATTTTCGGGAGGGGCACTGAAATTCGGGAGTCTCCCGGAAAAATCGGGAGGGTTGACAAGTATGACCCAAGCATGATGAATGTAAAAAAACGATCTCAGCCGTTAACTTCATTGCTGTCGGGTGTGTTGTGTAATGGTGGGACTATATGGTTGTACGGTACACCGCTACTAATAAAGTACCGTGGTAGTAATTAATTAAAAAAGTTACTACTGCCTTTGGAAAACACTCGTAGTTCATTTTCATCCACATGTGCTGCGGTGTAGCGGTGACGTTGCTGAGCCGAGGCGCGGCGCATTCGTGTGTCGAAATGCACAAACCGAGTGCATACATTCAGAAAAAGCATCCAAAGTAATCATGACAAAAAAACGACAATTCTACTGGGTAATAAAAAGGGTGCGTGAAAAGAAATATGAAAGTATTTGAGCTTCAGAACAATCAAAGATGACTCTTTAAACACGGAAGTGCCGCGCTGCAAGTGCTGCTTTAAAACATGCCTCGCCAAATGTGTCAATACAGCATTATCACGTTTGTTTCAAATTTAGGTTTAAATAACAACCAGACCTACACAAGGAGTTTAAAGCGTGGCAAGTAATATAGTTAACACCTTCCCCGGTGGACATATATAGTAGATACGAGACACACATACAGCTGGTTGGCTTGTTGAAATTTATTAGAGCAGTCAAAACCGCCCACAAAATGTAAAATAATGCAAGTGAATTGACTGAATTTCGTAACAAATTCCCACTATTTTATTTGTGTTTTATTTTCAACAATGTGTGTTTTACATGATACTTGTCTTGTCTGTGTACTTTTAGCTTTATTGTTTTCAGTATTTACTAATGATTGTATTTGTCTTAAAGCACAGATCAAAATTGGCAACCATAAATCATGAAGCATTTAATACAATGTCAATAAAGCTTTATATTGTATTCTTACCTAATTCTAGATTATGGCAGGCTTTATTTTATATGTAAAATAATTGTAATTTGTTCTATGAGTGCAATAAAAAAAAAACTTGTTTAATGCGCCTTCTAATTTTAATTCCAATCTTTTAAAATTGAAAATGAAAAACACATGTTTAATCATAAGTTTTATCATAAATGTTGTGTTAAAATTAAACCAATAATGACATTTTTTGTGTTCCCTTTTATTTTGAAAAGTATCAAAAATCATTGAAATACATAATGATATACATTTTTGGTACCAAAATATTGGTGTCAGGCAACTCGAGGTGAGACGTATGAGCAAACATAACTAAGTAGTCGCTCAAGTGCCCCAACGTAAACTATGCCGTGACGTAGCAAGTGGTGTCCCAATTCTTAAAGTTAAAGTTAAAGTGACTCTGATAGTCACACACAAACTAGGTGTGGTGAAATTAACCTCTGCATTTGACCCATCCCCTTGTTCACCCCCTGGGAGGTGAGGGGAGCAGTGAGCCGCAGCGGTGGCCACGCCCGGGAATCATTTTTGATGATTTAACCCCCAATTCCAACCCTTGATGCTGAGTGCCAAGCAGGAAGGTAATTGGTCCCATTTTTATAGTCTTTGGTATGACTCGGCCGGGGTTTGAACTCACGACCTACCGATCTAAGGGCGGACACTTTAACCACTTTGAGGGCTAGCGGTAGTGAGTGAGGGGGTGTGTTGGGATTGGGCTTTAGTTTGCATTCTTCTCTTTTTGACCGACATGTTCAGATTCCGCAGCCTCGTCCTTAATGGTATTTTTAGCCTTTGTCTCTTTGTTACATTAAAGCTACCATAAAATGATGTACTGTCATATTCATGAGGGTGAACTTGCAAATGCTGTATGTTCAGGACCAGTTCAAAAGTTGGGAGACATTTTATTTTCTAATGCGTTAAAAAGGTCTTATAATCTTACCCAAAAATCCTCACTATGAAATGCAAAGATCCACTAGTAACTTTGGTCAGCTATTATACGAACAAGTAGGGATGATACTCGAAACCGGTTTTCCCGGTTGTTTGATAAGAAAAGAACCGAGTCCTCGGACTCGAATACCTTTTTGAGAACCGGTACCCGTTATCGAGACCACTATAGTAAAGAAAAAGAGTGGAATCCCGTCCCGACCAGAAATGCTCCGTGGGACATCACAAGAAATGACGCCATGTAGTTCAGTCATTAGGCGCAGATAGGGAAAGCAGGAAAACAATGGACGGGAAAAAGCGCTCCAAGGTGTAATAAAGTTCGAAACAAAAGGTATAATCCAACGAATAACTTTACTGAGAGATTTTAGCAGGGTAAAAACACATGACGAACACTTTTACGACCAACCGGAAACATAGCAACCAGGCTAGCAACGCACCTCCTTTACGGCAGCTGTCGCAACGTTCTTGATGCAACCGCAGCACATACATATATATACAACATATCTCCGTCTGGCAGAGTCTATTTCCTTGTAAACAAAACAAAATCACACTGTATATGTGTTGTCTGTCTAATTATAAATAATGCAGACGAGGCGTGTTGGCTGAGTTCTTGACGTTTACTTTCACAGCGTGGCAACATGCAACACTTTTCGGGGTGACCGCGCATGCTCGTAACTCCCGTTGCATGCTGGGTAGTGTAGTTGTTATATTCTCTAGCTCATAACATCTTTCCCCCATAAAGAAATAATGTTAACTCAATAAAGTGTATTTCTTTTTTTAGCTTTAACTTTTCATTTTTTAGCATTTGAACCACATTTGCAAACAACTTTTCTCTTCATAGAATGTTCTTTCAATAAAGAAATAAAGTGCAAAAATGTCAAAGCATCATAACAAACAGCTAACTAGCTTTGTCAAATAGCAGCAGAAGTGCACTTTTTGGAGAGCTGTATTATTTTCAGTTTTGTGCCCAAGAGACTGATTTTATTTAACACTATATTATTATTTATACACCTATAGTGATCACAGAGACAGGTTGTTTTTGTGTTACTGTATATATTTGTTTCTCTGAAAAATCCCACTTAATATTCTTTGGGTAACAACAGTCAATATTTATTTATTTTATTTTATTTTTTTAGGTGGGTAACAGTCAATATTTATTTATTTATTAGATTTTATTTTTTTATTATATAATAAAAGTGAGCTTTTGTTAAACCAAGTATTGTCAATCAATCAATCAATCAATCAATCAATCAATCAATCGTGTGTTTTTTTCCATATACAACAACCTATCTGGACTCGATAAGAGAATCGATAAGGAATCGGTTCGATAAGAGGATTCGATAATAGGCTCGAACTCGATAATTCCTTATCAAACATCATCCCTACGAACAAGTCACCGCCACAAAAAAAAACACCTGGATGTGATTCTGACATCTCAATTTGTCTTCCTGTCGTCCTCTTGCCTGCATTTTCATGCGTGCATGCTTCTTGTCATGCTTAGCGTCACACTTGAAGTCAGCCATCTGCATGTTGCATCACGTTTAGCACGCGGAACATTAGCATGTGTTTGTCTGCATCAATGTGTGCAGAACTGTATGCACTTAACACATTCAATAATTGTTGTGTTGTAATGAGTGCACGGATCACATGACGGAATATTTGAACAAAAGTTCTGTAACTCACACAATATCCTGTCAGATGTGTGTGCATGTTGTTTAAGATTAACTATATGGTATCCTCACCTGAGTAAGAAGTAGAACAATGTTTTAGCAGGTAATTCTGCATAACACTCCATTATTTTGTCATAATAGGCAACAAAGAGCTGTAATAGTACCCAAAATGGATGGATGGATGGATGAATATTCTAGTACATGGGATTCCAAACAAAGATTATCAAATATTTATCTATAACATAGATCTATATGTTAGCTGCTGTTCTGCTGAAGTTTAATACTCTCATCATCCTTTGTTCTTACAGTAGATAGTTGTCAGTCCTCTGATTGGCCAAGCCAATCCTCCAAGCGAGGTAAGACTCAGACTGACTGTTGCACCTTACTTTGCTTTTAAACTAAACTAGCAACATGGAGGCCTGTCACTAACATCCTGTTTGCACTAATGTGTGTTTGAGAGAAGTACCAAACAGTAAATATGTCTTTACTGCAGACTTGCTTTTTTATAACACGTGAAAATAAATACACAAAAACATACTTTTTTTTATTGATAATAAAAATATTACCACATAGGAATGGGCATCAATTTGTTCATTGTTATCTTGTGAATGACAATGTACTACTTGGCTCTAACCAGCACAGGGCACAGCTGAGTCAGTGTGAACTGTTTGCTGGCTGAGTATAGTTTTATTACCATACCATACCATACCAACTTTATTTATTATTATTATTAACGCAGGTGGCCAGTAGTGGTCCTACTCTTTAACGTTTGCAGTTTTACGGTTTTTGGGATAAAATTGCTCTCTGTTTGCATGCCTAGGTGTGTTATACCTCATTGGAAGCTTTGGTTGTTAAGAATTTAACAATGTACATCAGTGATTCTGAAACTGTGGTTCGTGTACCACTAGTAGTACACGGGCACCAACACCAAATAATCATTTAATAAAAGTACAGTGTTTTATTTTCCTATATTCACACACAGTGTAACTGTGTGTGAATATAATGTAATGTTACAGTGGCCAAACATATTAAATATACTTGTTAAATAAAACCTCTGAGTTGTTTTTTAATGAATACTTAGGCCTACTATGCTACTGTATTCTAATGTTGGTCATTATGGTGGTACTTGGAGAGCCAAATGTTTTCTGAGTTTGAGAACCACTGATGTACATCATTCCAGGATACATTTATAACTGTAGAATCTGGAAAGACAAATTACTTTAACCAATTGTTTCCAAATGAATCATCTTTAGAACTCCTGATCTTAACTTCATAAAATGCTGTGTAAAATACTAGATTTTGTAGTATCATTGTCAAATTTGAAATGGGATTAGGTAAAAACTCAATATATGTGATTTTCAGTCCATACCGCCAAACTAGTTACAGTGCTACCTCGACTTACAGGTGCTTCAACTTACTTAACTGGCTAATTGCTATGCTTTAAGTTGTAAGCAAAGATTTTAGTTAAACGCCTCTTCACCGCTAGTTGGTGAGGCGAAGGTCACAGTGAACCCTGTACGATCTACCAATAACATCTGGTCTTACTTGCTAGTATTAGCTCATAGCTGAAGGGCGACATAACTTTGTTTTTCCAACTAAGGGAAGGAAGGAAGTGAGTGTGAAGGACAGTGCTGAGAAGAAGAGGAGGATGATATTATTTGAATGAAAAAGAAAAAATCATTAAAACATGACCAAGCATGTAGTCGACGAGGCGAATGAGTCGTAAATGCCAGCCAAGGACGTTAAAATAATATCAAAACGGCGGACATGTATCCAATAAAATATGGAGAAGCTGATTATTTTATGTTGTACTTCATAAAACTACTGTAGTTGTTTGTAGTACTTTATCTTCTATTGTTTTTAAAACAATCTTATTCAAAAGTTTGTTTTTAATTTAACAGGTATGTTACATGTTAAAAGTTGTGCTGTTTTGGGAGCCAAGCACCAATTAAATTAATTTCAAAGTACAAACGTATAACATTGATTCGAGATAAGAGTGTTTTGAGTTACGAGCTGGGTCATAGAACCAATTAATCTTATAAGATTAGGCCCTACTGTAATTAAAAGATAGATTTTTCTGAAAAACATATCGGACAACCTAACCTTTGTCCTCTAAACTCCTAATACTCCATATCAATCACAAAAACACATTATGATTGCTATTAAAAACACTCAGCTTTCAAAACCATGCCTCTACTCTAAGTGGTTCAACTCAAGTTGATAACTTCCTGATGGAAGACGGTCCAGGCCTGGTGGAAAAGAATGCAGATGAAAGTTGGCTTGCGTAGTTAGTGCATGATTGCTTCACTTTCATTTGACAAAAATACTTGTTTTGCTGACATTTCATTTTGTTGATAGCTTGCAAAGTTAAATGAAGAGATTTGGTGGTATAGTGGTTCGGTTTTTTGCATAAAAATCTGGTGACCAGCTTACCTGTGACCCTAATGAAGACAAGCTGTAGAAAATGGATGGATGGATGGAAGAATCAGAAAAATACTCCTGCCTTTACTGCATGCATCTAAAATTGTCATGGAAATATTGTTTGTGTATCTGTGCTAATTGACCTGTGCTAACCCGTGCATGATAATAGTTTACACCTTTTTTGTTGTTAACTGTTCCTCATTAACAGTAAAAGATGTTGTATCATGACTGCATGACGGTGTTTTCTGGAAAGTATACATGGTAAGTTTACACCACAAGCATAGCAACAAGGACGACTTATATTTGGAACGTGAAGGATTAATGTGTCTGCTCTAATGTTGCATGTTTTGATCCACTGTTTGATGGCATTTTGTGTTAATAGATGTTGTTATTGTTGTTGGAATGAAGATGGAGAGATAGCTGCAGCGCTGGAAGACATTCTTACAATAAAACAACAACATTTCTGAGCTAAACAGCATTTAAAATGCAAATTCATATTTTCAATGTAAGGTGATAAGAATTGCGTACCAAATGTAAACACTTTTTGAGCAGATATATTTCTCACATTTAGCACACTTTTCCTACATTTAGGTAATTTTCGTCTCATTTAAGTTTAAATTAACTATTGACTATAAATATTATATCCAAATGTTAAATCTAAATCTAAATGTTAAATCTAAAACTTAAATTAAACTTGAATTGTAAGTCTAAATCTAAATGTTGGAACTAAATATAAATGTTAATAAATATAAGTCTTAATGTTAAATCTAAATCTTAAAACTAAATGTGAGCACTAAATGTTAAATCTTAACCTAAATGTAAAATTTAAATATAAATGGTAAAGCTAAACCTAAATGTAAAATTTTTATCTTAAATCTATCCATCCATCCATTTTCTACCGCTTGTCCCACTCGGGGTCGCGGGGGTGCTTGTAAAACTTAAATCTAAATGTTAATTTCTAAACCTAAATGTTAACTCTAACTCTTAAATGTAAATCTGAAATGTAAAACTTAAATCAAACGTGAGCGTGAAATGTTACTTTCTAAACCTAAATGTTAAATCTAAATTCTAAACCTAAATGTGAGCACTAAATCTCTTGCCAAGTGTTAAAATGAATATTTTTACAATATAAATTTCCCACCAGTCCGAGGCCTCTCAGCTGCAAAGCCGCGCCCACTTTGCCGCTTGTCAGTGCAGGCCACTTCTTACTGCAGAAGATGGAAACATGACATATGCCAATAAAGTTGCATATTTTTTAAAATGTTATTTCGAAATGTGTGAATTTTCATGGTGTGTTGCATAAAGACAAGAAGCTCACATACATTGCTTCACTTTCACGTTTGACACTGAATGGGATGGATTCTTACACAGAGGCAGTCTGCATGTCACCTATTTCTATTTGTACGTGTCTTTCATCATTCCACTGCGCTACGCTGTTACTTCATATTTGTGTCATATATGAACATTACTTTGCTGTAAACATGTCATGTTAAGTTGCGGTAGCAGTCATTTGATACACTCGCTTTGAATCTGTTCTTAAGAATATGTCTTAATTGGAGTTTGCATGTTCTCCCCGTGACTGCGTGAGTTCCCTCCAGGTACTCCGGCTTCCTCCCACCTCCAAAGACATGCACCTGGGGATAGGTTGATTGGCAACACTAAATTGGCCCTAGTGTGTGAATGTGAGTATGAATGTTGTCTGTCTATCTGTGTTGGCCCTGTGATGAGGTGGCGACTTGTCCAGAGTGTAAGAAGCCTTCCGCCCGAATGCAGCTGAGATAGGCTTCAGCACCCCCCGCGACCCGAAAGGGACAAGCGATAGAAAATGGATGGATGGATGTGAGCTAAATGGTAATAACATGATCATAGTAAGTGTGAATTAAAATGTTCCTTCATCTTACTTACTTTTTAAGCACACTTCTCAGCGAGCCAAGACGTGCCCACAACTCAGACACTGCTGTCTGCTGTGTCATCCTGCAAGGAGCAGGAATGAAGATGTAAAAGTAACATATTGAAAGAAGGATATCGTCTTGCGCCGGATATGAACCTCTGACCAAATGATGACTTCACACTCACAATTTAGCGCTCAATAAGACATATGCTTTCGAACAGATCCAAAGCGAGCGTGTGAACTACTGCTGCAGCAACATGCATGACAGTGATCGCATTGTTGTTCTTCGTTTGGATAAAGATGGTAATTAGACGTGTAACCACTATACAGTTGGGGCAAGTGTTTAACAGCCAATTGACCAAGCTCTCGTCCACAGCTACCAGACCACGATTCCCATTAGGATGGCAGTATATGGGACAGGATGTTATGATGTGGTCTGCAGTTTGCTCCTCTGCACCACACTCACAGTCCGCAGATGAAGCCATACCCCATTTGCACATAGTTGAGCGGAAGAGGCAAACGCCAGTACAAAGGCGATTATTAATAATAATAATAATAATACCTGGGATTTATATAGCGCTTTTCTAAGTACCCAAATTTGCTTTACATGTTTTTCTGAACCCATCAATCATTCACACCTGGTGGTAAGCTACTTTCGTAGCCACAGCTGCCCTGGGGTAGACTGACGGAAGCGTGGCTGCAATTTGCGCCTACGGCCCCTCCGACCACCACCTATCATTCATCATTAATTTCACCGGTGTGAGCAGCACCGGGGGCAAAGGGTGAAGTGTCCTGCCCAAGGACACAACGGCAGCGATTTTTAGATGGTAAGAGGCGGGGAGCGAACCTGCAACCCTCAAGTTTCTGGCACGGTTGCTCTACCCACTACGCCACGCCTGACCCAAGCTGGCCTGGAAAGCATATTCCCGGTGGTGATGTACTGGCCTTAGGGATGTAATCATGGAGTCTGGAAGAGTTTCCCCGCCATTCCATGTTCCATTTGTAGTCCGTCCAGTTTGCTACACTGCCGTTTGACTGGTAAAAGTCATTTAGCAATTCCAATGCAGCAGGGACAAATGGGTGTCTCGATTTAAGCTGCCGGTGTCCTCTAAGAGGAGGAGACATATGCCGATCATGAAAAAGGTGCCCAGGCTCCAGTGCTCGGCATGCTAAAGACAGTGTGGCTCTCTTGCGACGAAGCTCAGATTGTTGACTACCTGCTAAGATGGAAAGACTGTCCGTTGGTGTGGGACGCAGGCATCCAGTCACTAAATGCAAAGCGTTGTTATTTGGTTTATCTATGAGACGAGTGTGAGCACTACGACAGCAAGCAGTTGTGCAGTACTCAGCGGCAGAGTGGACCAAGGCCAGGGTGGCTGTACAAAGTGTAACACCGCCAGCACCCCAGCTAGATCCAGCCAGTCGTCTCAAAAGCCCAAAGCATGTTGTTAGCTTTTTGCTTAGTGACTCCATGTGTCGGCGAAACGTGAGTGCCCTGTCCAACTTAATACCGAGATATGTTGGTTCGGCAGAAAAGGGTAGAGGACGTCCATCAACAGTGATGTTAAGCTCACGTTGTGCCTCCCTGTCTTAAACGTGGAAGGCTGCCGTCAACGTTTTGGTTACACTGAGCTTCAACTTCCATTTCTGGAGATAAGTGGATAAAGTCACCATGTCCTGGGTAAAAGACCCCTCTAACTCCTGCCAGTTTTGCACAATGCATAATTGACAAGTCGTCTGCATATGAACTTTTTGGCAGTTGTTACTGACAGATCATATATGTAGATGTTAAATAAGAGGGGAGCTAGTACTGATCCCTGAGGGATGCCATTTCCAACCTGCTTTTGGGGCCATCACCAGTGGTAAGGGTGAAACTGCGGTTTTAGACGAATTCCATGTTTAAAGAGACCATATGCCTGTCTGGCAGTCGCCGCAAAAGCTTAGGTAAGGCCACAGTGCCAAACGGTATCATAGGCTGCTGTAAGATCAACAATCACAGCACCTGCTTTATTCTTGGCTGAGAAGCTGTCCTCAAATTCTTGAGTCAGGACAGTAACTTGATCTTCCACACCGAAATTCAGCTTGCTCTTGAGGGAGCAGTGGATCGGTAATAGGTTCGACACAAGTGTAGATCAGTCTCTCCAGAATTTAGAAAGGGATACACAAAAGAGAGATAGGTCTACAACTCTTTTTATTTATCAATTATCAGCTCTGGGCAGATTGAATCAGGCCCCGGAGCTTTTCCAGACTTAAGCAAGTGGAAGACACTGGCAAACTCCTCTGGAGTAAAATCTTCAGATTGTTTCACCAGTGGGTGTAGAGATCCTCCAGAGTACAGCCACCTCCTTGTTCACAAGTTTGGCTGATTTGCGATGTTTTGTTCCATAGACCCCATTATTTACCAATTGCGATACAGTAGAGTTCGCAGAGATGGGGCACGGAAGATGCAATCTTCTGGATCTGCCAGTCAGGTTGTTGACTATATTCCATGCCAGTCGGCTGGAGTGCGTGAGGTCGATGGTGTTGACAGCCTCTGACAAACGCTCTCTTCGCTTTTGATCAAGTCCAGCATGCAGTACAGAAGCAGCAGTGCCTGATGCTTCGCCCTGCGGGACCTTCAAAAAGGCCTGGTAGAGGCTCTCACACTCCGCATCCCAGCATGGTCTGTAGTTCCGGTGTTCCAGCAACCAGAGAAGAAGTTGCGGGCATCCTTGGGGTTATGTAACAATACAAGGGTGCTCTTGGTTGACCAGTCAACCAAACATTCCCCATCTGGACTGGTGGAACTGTAGCCCCAGTTTGTGTGCTGGCAATTGAAGTCGCCAGCATAGATACTGGGGTCTGGAAACACCAGGATGGCTGCTGGTGTTAGTCGCGAGGTCGGTTGCTTATAGACTTTGACAATTTTACGCCATCAATGTCCACGCATAACCTCTCAATTGCCGATCCACTTGAAGATTGATCGACAATGGTCTATCTAAGCTCCTTATGGACAAACGTGGCAAGGCCAGCATATGTAAAATTTGGAATCACTAGGCATTGTTTACAGCAAAGTAATGTTCATATGTGACACAATCATGAAGTAACAGCACAGCAAAATGATGAAAGACACATACAAATAGAAATACTGTAGGTTTATTCATGCACACTGTCTCGGTGAGGGAATCCATTCCATTCATTGTCAAACCCAGAAGTGAAGCGACCAGGTGTTTGATTGTCTTTTTTCAAATATATCTTTATGCAACACATAATGCACACTCACTTGATTAGAGCTAACATTTTTAAAAATTTGCAACTTTATTGGCATTCATTTGTCAATATGCATCTGTCATGGTTCCTTCTTCTGCAGTAAAAATATGTAGTCGTAGTAGTAGTAGTAGTAAACATACAGGTACGTGGAATTTATTGCTGGGCATTTCTGCCTGCCGCACCTCCTCTAGTGCCCATTTCATCCTAAAATGTTTCCTAGCAGCTTTCCCCAACATGTGTCCTTTCCTTCTCAACCAGAGCCAAAGGCTGCCTTTTTCCGCCTTCTCTGCCAGCTCTTTTAGTGCCCTCTTCATCTTCCCTCTGGTCACTACTGTGTCCCTCAAGAGAAGTGTTACGACAAAGCCTCGGCATCCAACCTCAACTAGGTAGATGGTGGTCTTCCAGTCAGCCTCTCTGCACTCGGCGGCCAGCTCAGCGTATTTTGCCTTCTTCCTCTCGAATGCAGCCTCAATCCCTTCCTCATGTGGAATCGTCAGTTGAGGTCGATGACCAGGGGAAAATGGTCTTGGTGTTTTACTTGATCTGGTGTATCTGTTTCCCACCTTCCATGACAAAGTTGGTGTGGTACTCTGCTGGTGGTGACTTCTTGTTGTCTTGGTGACACCTCTCTAGCACTTCGACTAGTTTCCTCAGAACCTGATTGTGGCGCCATCTGTAGCGCCCCTGAGAGAGTGCGATCTTACAGCCTGACAGAATGTGCTAGAGGCTTGCGTTCCAGGTTTTGCCAAGATAACAACATTCCTTGTTTCCAAACCACTGGTGGAGGTTGCGAGGGCAGTGAAGTGTGTCATAGGTTGACTGAATTACAAAGCTAAGCCTTGCCTGTGGAATTTTCCATAGTTCTGACCAGCTGATGTTCCGGTTGGTAACTCCCTCCCAGGTTGTCCAGCTTTCCTGTCGACACTGTGACGCAGCCTTGAACTTATAGCACTCTTTGTCCATCTTGTCACCTCTGCCATCACCATCTCCTTCTTCTCCTTGTGGTTGGCTTTTGACCAAAAGCGAGGCGCCTCCCCTCATCCCAGTCCTGCATTTTCTACCTCGACTCTGCCAACAATCTCTCTGTGTTGCAACCTAGCGATGGCTCCTTACTGATTGATCAGCGGACTATCTTAGATTTAAAACCAGTCTGGTCTTTTCTTGCATGTAGCCCTATCTGATAGACTGTAGTGGCAGTTGCAGTATGTTCTGAGACCTGTTTCAGAAAGGCACCCTTGCAGACGCAACCACTTTCTGATGAATGAGTTGACTTTTCTATCATCTTACTTGCGGTGGTTGATGGGATCTCGCTGATTTTCAGTGGCCACAACACCATACCTTGTACTTCCCAGGGAGTTGGTGTTGATCGATCCTTGCCAGACCATCCGCTAGCTGCTTCATGATAGTTCTCCCATATGTGTGTCTGACTATTCTGCGGTGTACTGCCTCCCCAGGCCTTTGATAGGTTGTTCGGACAAGAGAAGGATTTACTCTCTCCCAATGGCAAAGGTGGTGAAGTAATCTCCGACTCCCTTCCTGATTGACAAGCTACGTGACTTGGTGGGTATGATCTTCATTCTTGCCCAGGCCATCAACTCATTCATTCTTTTGAGCATTCAAGATGTCTGAAGGAGGCTGGTGACGTCGTCAATGTAGCTTCTCAATGGGGGTAAATCTCTGGCCAGATGGTAGTCTGAGTCCTCCAACCATTGGTTTTTCCCGAGGAGGATTATTTCAAAGGCTGCCACAAAAAGGATTGGTGACATAATGCACCCCTTAGCGATTCCTACTTGTAGCTGCTGCCACCCGTTAGTAAAGTAGGAGTGTCGTGCACTGAGGGGCCTCGGATTGGTGAAATATTGACATTCTATAAATATTCATCTTTACACTTGGTGAGTGATTTAGCGTTCACATTTAGATTTAGATTTAAGATTTAGATTTTTATTTAAGATTTAGATTTAGCATTTAGCGCTCACATTTAGATTTAGGATTTAGATTTAACATTCAAGTTTAGATTTAAGATTTAGATTAGACATTTATATTTAGATTCAAGATTTAGGTGTATTGCTCACATTTAGATTTAAGATTTACATTTAGTTTTAGATTCAAGATTTAGATTTAACATTTATATATACTTTTTAACATTTGGCGCTTACATTCAGATTCAAGATTTGGATTTAACACCTAAGATTTAAGATTTAGGTTTGGATTTAAGATTTTGACTTTGATTTAATATATATATATATATATATATATATATATATATATATATATATATATATATATATATATATATATATATATATATATATATATTTAACATTTAAGTTTAGATTTAATATTTGGATTTAACATTTAGATTTAGATTCAAGATTTAAGTTTAGATTTACATTTAGATTTAAAATTTAGGTTTAAATTTAACATTTAGATTTAACATTTAGATTTAGTTAACATTTTTACTGAGCTTTTACATTCGGCAACCCACACATAAGCAATAACCAAGTAAACACCGAATATATTTCATTCAGACTTTCATATCTGAGTTGCAATTTGAAACAATGTAATGCGTTGTGTATGTTTGGACCCTGCCCGGTATGCAGAGTAGAATTGGCAACAATTACATTTTGAACATACTTCTCACATAAAAGTACAATAATCCACAATGCAAAAAATAAACTAAATCAGGTATTACCTGGTGACATGGAACTCAAAATGGCTAACAACCAGCTACTACATGGAAAACCTTAGGCAAAAGGTGTTAGCTGGAAAGGAGCAACTAAACTGTCAGGAAGGCGACAACAGGGAATATGGTCAGACTACCAAAACAGAAACATCAATACTAAACCATAAAATAAGTAACTGGAAATGGATTCTAGAATGGATCACCAGCATTAAGAAAGAAACATATTTCCACTTGTGTCATGAGTGTGACACATCTACAAACACCTTCTTCATCCTTGTGATTGACTGGCAAGCAGCACATTTAGGTAGGCTCCTGCCTAAAGTGTGACTTTAAAAAGTAATATTTGCAGAGAAATTAAGTAGTGCTTGAAAAAATGTAGTATTTAATTCTCCTATTGGTTCTCATGGAAGTTTCTCCAGTGCTCCAGTTAGATCTCCACCTCTGAAAACTGAGACTGAGATTGTATAAAAGTTTTCAGACCACAACATACTACTTCTGCTCAGTATTACTCACTTGTGTTCAGGCTGCTTATGGAGTTCACCTCATACATCTGCCATACATATGGCTTGAAATTAAAAAACAATAATGTACATGTTTTAAAAGTTTAATCACAATAGTCCATTTGTACAGTGATGGACTTGGGTTCGATTCCCCCTACCTGGCCTGCATTCTCACCGATCATTCACGCTACGACTCGTTTGCTTATACCGTCACTTCTCTTCTGGTGTTTTACCGCATTGTATCTGACTTTGTGGGTTATTTTCAGTTTTATTTTGTGCAAGGTTGCAGCCGTCATTAATGACTTGCGAGAAAAGCAATGGCGTTGATTTAATTAAATGTTTTAATCAACACAAGGATGTAGTCGCAGCAGTTTTTGTATAAAACCCAAAAATCAGTGAAATCGGCACGTTGTGTAAATCGTAAATAAAAACAGAATACAATGATTTGCAAATCCTTTTCAACCTATATTCAATTGAATAGACTGCAAAGACAAGATACTTAGCGTTAACTTTGTTATTTTTTGCAAGTATTCGCTCATTTGGAATTTGATGCCTACAATATGTTTAAAAAAAGCTAGCACAAGTGGCAAAAAAGACTGAGAAAGTTGAGGAATGCTCATCAAACACTTATTTGGAACATCCCACAACTGCATTGGCGTGTGTAAAATTGACGTTCCATTCAGTGCTGTGAAAATAATCCACACTGGAAATAATCTGAATAATTTGAAATAACACTGGAAGTAACAGGAATTTCCGATACAATTGCAGTAATAAGAATAGAAGTAAAAGTAGTCGTAACACTAATGATCGGTGAGAATGCAGACCAGCAGGAACCAGCAGAGAGAATGGGAATCAAACCCACGTCCATCACGGTAGGAAAGGACAGTTGTGAACAAACGTTGTAAGTATTTTCTTATATTAGGATGGTGTCTTTTGAAGCCATGCTAGTTTTCCATGCAATGATTTAGTAAAGAAAAGTGGAAGTAAAGAGCAGAGAAGTGTGATTGTGTTCAAAATGTCCAAGAGTCTCCTTCTTTTCTCCTCGTCTCATCTCCTCTTGTAAACCTCATTTCTCATGTGTCTTCTGTTCTCTGTTTTCTTCCCATCTGTGTAGGCAGCCCGTTGAGTAACTTCTTTGACGTAATTAAACAGCTTTTTTCAGACGACAAGAACGCCCAATCCGCCCCCTCGCCCACCGCTCCCAGCTCCCCCGCCAAGCATGCCTCCCCGGCTGCCAAGCCCGGCCAGCCACCCGCCAATGACTCCAAATGTCCCGCCGGCAAGGACAAAACAAAGATGGCTGCCAACAACAGGACACAGGAGCATCCTTAAGGAGTGCTAGCCGTGCATGTCTAGATGAGAAAGATGCAAAACTAGACAAAGAAAAGCTGCTTATATTGTCACAAATCCACTTTTTTACTCACAATGTAGCGTTGTAGGTCCCGCCTCCTCTGTCCCAGGGTTGGGTGGAAGGGGTGTCCTCTCGTTTCTTGTGTTTGATAGCTTGACTTGTCTCTGCCACCAGGAATCATCCACAAAAACTCTTAAACTACAGCGGCCGGCCTGCTCGTCACCTTCAGAAAAAGACCCAACGTCCCGCCCCCGTCCTCGTTACTCCGTCCACCTGACTAAACTCTTCTTGGAAGACAAAGAAGCCTTAAGACAGTAAAGTTTGTCACATCTTTTTGCTTGACTTCAAACACATGCCTCTGGTGGACACGACCCGGTGGAGGAAGCGGAGACAGAAAGTACTTCTTCTTTGGGTTTTACAGAAGCGAATAATCTCCTTTGTTTTACGAACTAAATATTGTTCTCCCTGTATTTTGTTCTCTCCCATACACATCAGAAACACACCAAAAAAAGCAACTAATGTAATCCTTCATTTGGTGATTCCTATGCAATAATTCCAAGCAAAGTTGTCCAGAACATGTACAAGACACATGGGAGTCTTTATTATGAATACTGTACAAAATTCGACTACTGAGAAAAAAAACTACAAACCAAGAGCAAAGTGAACAATTTATAACAAGAACTAAAAGTATTCAAAAAAGAAACTTCTTGAGCTTTAGGCCAGAAAAAACGAGTTGGGAAACGGAGCAACGAGGCAGTTTAGGAAGACAGTGTAAGTAGGAAATTGGAAATGGACTATCACTTTGACAGTTACCTTGATTATGTTATGATCCGTTCGTAGGTTTTGATTCACGTGTGGTTTAAGTTCTGTTTGAGCACCCATGTTTTGTGTTTCTTGGTTGTCATGGGTGCTGATTAGTGTCACCTGCCTCGGATTAGTGTTCGGGGTGCTCACCTGTTCCTGGGCACTAATCAGAGAACTATTTAGTCCTGACTTTTCGCCTCACTCGTTCTGGTGCTTTTCTTTGCTTACACGCAACAAGTGACGTCGTCAACCCTTCGTTTTCCTGAGCTAAGCTTTGCCTTATGCTGTTCTTGTTAGCTATCCCGTTAGCTCCCCGTGCTTTGTTTGTTTGTCGCTGCCTGATTTATAACATAAACTTCCTGAGTTCCTGCTGCATTCTTGGAAGAACAATCCGCGCATCACCATGCGTCCATAGCGTTACAGAAAAGCACCAGCACGAGTGAAGCAAAAAGGCAGGACTAAATAGTTCTCTGATTAGTGCCCAGGAAGAGGTGAGCGTCCCGAACACTAATCAGAGGCAGGTGACACTAATTAGCACCCATGACCACACGTGAATCAAAACCTAAATAAACTTAAACAAACTATGATCCGGGCAACGGATCATAACAGTTTACCAATTAATGACGCAACATCAGGAGCAGTTCAGTATTTTGCATCTTAGCCAGGAGTACTTTTACTGAGAGTCAAATTCACAACCATCAGCTTGGGAAAGGATGACTTTACCACCTGAGCTCCGCTGTATTTGAGCCTTGAAATCCATTACTGTCATTGAGAGTGGAATTACAATATACATTTTTTTCTTCACTTTTAGTTGTTCGTCAGCTGCCATTGTAGCTTGTATTCACCTGACGTCACGTCCGGCTCATTAAATATGTGAGACTCCAAGTGGAAAAAATCGCGAAAATGATAAACGTTTCTTCAGAGTTTTTCGAGAGGTAACCAAGAAGGGGAAAAGAGTACAACATTTTACAAAACGGCGACGGGAAAAGAGGCTCTCGAATATAACGCTCCAGTCCAAGGCAGGGGCAGCACGGTGGCAGAGGGGTTAGTGCGTCTGCTTCACAATACGAAGGTCCTGAGTAGTCGTGAGTTCAATCCTGGCCTCGGGATCTTTCTGTGTGGAGTTTGCATGTTCTCCCCGTGACTGCGTGGGTTCCCTCCGGGTACTCTGGCTTCCTCCCACCTCCAAAGACATGCACCTGGGGATAGGTTGATTGGCAACACTAAATTGGCCCTAGTGTGTGAATGTGAGTGTGAATGTTGTCTGTCTATCTGTGTTGGCCCTGTGATGAGGTGGCGACTTGTCCAGGGTGTACCTCGCCTTCCGCCCGATTGTAGCTGAGATAGGCTCCAGCGCCCCCCGCGACCCCGAAGGGAATAAGCGGTAGAAAATGGATGGATGGATGGAGTCCAAGGCAGCGGAATAGAAGAACGCACAAGTTTGCGTCGACGTTCTTTTAACGTTTAGTATTTCTCATTGAATTATTATCTTAATATTATTTGAATTTTATCTTCGTTTCGGAGTTCTTAAAACGCGTTCTTGCTAAGCGTGTATCGTAAAGCACCAACTCGGCGAGTCTGAATGAATAAAAGAAAGAAATTGGGAGCAAAACCTAAAATAGTTAAGCGTCTACCAAAGGCAGCAATCATAAATGAAGCTTTCAGCCTATTTTGATATAGAAAACCAGGCGTTCTCGTAACAACGCGTGCAACAACAAGGCAACATGACCGAAACTTCCCTGGCCATGCAGTTACAGTGAGCTGTGATCAGCGATGTCTCTGAATATCTTTCAGTGTTAACATAATGGGAAAATGAAAAAACTGTGAATCTATTGAATGCTCCTCGCAGTTTTCTTCCTCGCAAGACGCAAAGTTAAATCGTGAAATGCAACCTTACTCGAGCAAACACAATGTACGATTTATCTAGGAGGGTTTTGATACAAATTCCTTTTTTTTTTTTTAGCTGTAAGATCTCCTTTTTGCGTGCTGGGATCGTTTGCACGCTGCTTACTGCACAGTAGTCATGTTGGCTTGGTGGACCACCACTTTGTTTACTTCTGTTTATAAGTCACGTGACTGAATAGCAGTGGCGGGCCGTGCGTTTCCCACCTAGGCCTTCAGTGATGTCCGACTTCAATGATTACCTCTCAAAATACCATCATTGATGTCACCAACTAGGGCCAATTTAGTTTTGCCAATCAGCCTATTCCCAGGTGCATGTCTTTGGAGGTGTTTGAATACTCATTTTGGAATGACAAGTGAGTATCCAATCACAGTCTCGTTGACATCAGGCTACTTGGATAGTACTTGTGATCTGATTGGCTATCACAAGTGTCTCTCGACTCTATGTGTTCTTACATTTACCCGCTTATGGTCTCAGTGAGTATCCAAACACAGGACGCGTAAATGTCACATTCAACATGAGGCCATCTAGAAGGCCCTACTGACAACAACTTGTGATCTGATTGGCTATTGCAATAATCTATCAACTGTATGTGCCCGTTCACTTGCAGTGCACAAACGACCGCATTGTTGATTCTGAAGTCTTCTGGCAGATTTGGTACAGCATGGCAGCATAAGCGAGCTGAAGTCTGATTGGATAAAAACTCTAAACTAAAAACAACAGCGCTGGGACGAGCATAATATGATACGAAGAGAATATGAATACTTTTAGATATTTAGGAAAAGTAAATAAAAAAATACTCTTATCTTTAATTATGATCATGATTTCTGGTTATGTTAGGCCAGCAGAGAAGGCCTTGCTGGCCCTGACGCCACACCACTGATGAATCATCATCGGCGGTCACTCGAACGAGTATGACGATCCTCCTGGTAGGGGTGTATCCCTTTATGGAGGAAGCCTGTGCGTGACTTTGTTTAACGTGGGGAGACTGGTGCACCACACGATCCTTGACAGAATCGGGTCAGGGTCCATCCAGTGGCATGGAGTCCAAGACGACTGGGGACCCTTTTCTGCTGCAGCCTTCTTCCGCCATTGCAGCCGTTATGGTAGTTCTTAAATCTACCGTCTTCTGCCTGCTCCGCCGTTGAGTTCTTCACCGTATCCTTGGCTAGGGGGCAGTCAGGTACTAGGCCTTTGCCAAGGGCCACCTGGGGTAACAGTAGTAAAGGGGTTAACCTCCTAGGGCCCCAAGACCCCATAGAGGAGCCTCCACTGCCGGATGCACTTTAACGTCATGCCCAGGACACACTGATGAATACGAGCATGGAAGCTCGTAGCAAACAATGTAGTCGTGGCACAAGCGGGAGAACCCAGGTCTACACCTTGAAGAAGTAGAAAAGAAGTCGGAGAGCGCAAAACTCCACCAGATATTTTTCACGAAAAGTACAAAATACTTGAATCATGACTCCATGTGGATCGCTCCCAAAATTACTTCTGCCTAATCCCATTCCTTACACGTCCTGAAGGTTAACATAACCTTTTGAGCTATGTTGCTAACTAACAAACAGACCGATAAAGAAACCTCAGCAAACACATAAACTCCCGGTGGAGGTCATTCAACAAAGAATAAATGATATGTTTGATTTGTTTGGCTGTCGCTTCAAAACAGGTTTCAAGCAGGTTCACTTTTGCCTCAATCTAGAGCACAATAATTAGGGAGTGTCTTGTCAGTCATCAACTCTCTTTGTCTCTGTGGGTGGAGGCGGGATTGCTGGCATACACAGAGAAGTACAACCTCGTAAAGTAAACGTAAGGTAATGTACTAATGATCAGGATCATTACTGAAACCGTATTAATTGTTCCGTATCATTTCCTGAAAGTGTCTATGCTAACTAACTTGAAAACGAGATGCTGCATCTCCAGGTGCTATCCCAAATTAATTGAATTTAACTAAATGACTCTGGCGAGCACATACTGTAACCTCCTGGTAGAGGTAATAATCTGGCGTCTTCCTGGTGTGGACACAGGATTTAAGAAAAGGGACAAGCAGTAGGAAATGGATGGATAATTGTTGCCTCGCTGCTCCGCCCCGCCCACCACACCGAGCCGCCTGAAACGGAGAACAGGAAACGGCAGACGGAAAACTGAACAAACAAAATAAGAGTTGGTTGGGATGCCGACCACACAGAGTCCGATCTTTGTGTATTTGTTGAATAAATTAAGGTGATACCTTTGTTAGTCCCTCCAGGATTCCGCTGGTTTTTTCGGAAAGTGGCGGCAAAAGTTGCTTATTTTTTTACAATGACATTGAATCAACTTGTAATTATATGAATGTGCTATTAATATTTTACATATTCCTTGTAACCCTAACCTCAAAAAGCACACAATTTCAACAAAAATTGGAAATCATGCACTGTGTTGATGTTTTACACCACACAGACCACTAGATGGCAGTAAAAGCACATACTCAGAGCTGATTGTCAAATTACTGTCCTGTCTTAATTATTTACGACTAATTACTATTGTCCGCTCTCTGCTCTGTGTCGTTCATAAGTTGCAGACATTCTCCATGTTTATTTTACGCTTATAAAAAGTGTTAGTCCATCTTAAACTTTCTTTTTGGTTCCAACACATTTACCCCGACACTTTGTTAAGAGCATTTATGAACCATTGACAGCGATCTATAGTGATAATTTTAGTTTGTAAATGACACACAATGAGGGATTATTATCACACTTCAACATCTCGAACATGTAAATGCAGCATTGCAAATGAGAATCTGTTCTTAACTGCCTTACCCTGGAAAAACAAAGGTTAAATAAGTATATAAAAACAAAAACTAGGAAGTGAGGACACCTGTGTGTTGCTAAACGTTTATATACTACATTACCCAGAAACCTTTGCGCTGTAGACAGGAACAGGAAGTAGGTTTGAGCTGTGTGGGAGGATGGCAATTGTTTCGTTGGAGCAATAAAAAGTTGATAAATGTTGCTGTTCCTACTTTGTCTACACAAGAAACAAACAAGTTTGATTAGATGTTGACGTGCGTGTTTGAGCGCCGCTCACAGACAAATTTTAATGATATAAATTACGCTGATTGGGCAAAGCGAAGGGGCCGCACGTAAATCGCAGGGGATTGATTGAATTTGCTTAAATTGGCGACATAGCGAATATCCGGAGGGACTACTTTATGTATTTCTTGAATAAGTTAAAGTGACATTTTATGCAATTTAAAGCACACCTGAACAGATGAGATTTTTTTTATTTGTGGAGTTTTTAGGCTTGTTAAAGATTCATACAGTCTGCAAACATGACTCTTGAAGCAGACGGATTAATTATTCATATTTACATTATTTGATGTCTTTTACAAGCACTTCCTGTGAATGAGTGATAGAATCCAATGTATCTCCTGGTGTGAGTTTTATTCGCATCATTTATTTATTTAATTTAATTGTCCCCTCTACAGTATTTATCTGTTTGTACTTGATTGTATTTTGCTTTTAATTTATTCTGACTTATTTATAAGAACAATGTAGAGTGTTTTTTTTTTAGTGTGTAGTTATTGAAAGATGTGTTAAGTTATTTGCAGGAATGGATTGTGTTAAAGAAACACTGTAATAAATATTAGGGGAATGATTTACCGTCATTCAAGAATGTAGATGTAGCCTCGTTAAGAGAAACAAAACTTGTGTTGCTCATTGTCAGCATATTTGACCCATCCTGTAAATATGACATGACCTTTGACTCTCATGGATTGTTTGCATGTTTACCATTTGTCTTTCTTTGCATGTAGTCCTCAAAATTGTTCTCCTCCTCTAACTTTTTTACATTGTTTATGTCTCCTTTTTTTGAAGCCTTTTTTTGCTGACTGTGCATTCCATGACCATGCATTCCGTCCTGCCTACATATCTCTGCACCCTGTAGGACCTCGCTGGCGACCGGGTCCTACCTCAGCTAATCAGAGGAAATAAAAGCAATATCTTTCTTTTTCTACATTGGGAATGAGGAGCACACTGAACGAACTCTGATGGACTGGAAATGTATTCTATTGTATTGTTACTGTGAACAAGTAGAAGGCGAAATAAATAAATCTGTTGACTTTGGAGCCGTGTGCACTTTTATCACACTAATACCTCTTATTTATGAAAGCATATAGATGGCATTTTACAAAATAATATCAATGAAAATACATTAAAATAAAGAGAATATGACTTGCTGTCATTTATACTATATATATATGTATATATATATATATATATATATATATATACATATATATATATATATATATATATATTAGATACATTCATATATATTTATATACAAACCCCAAAACCAGTGAAGTTGGCACATTGTGTCGATCATAAATAAAAACAGAATACAATGATTTGCAAATCCTGTTCAACTTACCGTATATTCAATTGAATACACTGCAAAGACAAGATACTTAAAGGCCTACTGAAATGATTTTTTTTATTTAAACGGGAATAGCAGATCCATTCTATGTGTCATACTTAATCATTTCGCGATATTGCCATATTTTTGCTGAAAGGATTTAGTAGAGAAAATCGACGATAAAGTTTGCAACTTTTGCTCGCTGATAAAAAAAGCCTTGCCTGTACCGGAAGTAGCGTGACGTCACAGGAGCTAGTATTCCTCACAATTCCCCGTTGTTTACAATGGAGCGAGAGATTCGGAGCGACAAAGCGACGATTACCCCATTAATTTGAGCGAGGATGAAAGATTCGTAGATGAGGAACGTTACAGTGAAGGACTGGAGAGGCAGTGATGGACGTATCTTTTTTCGCTCTGACCGTAACTTAGGTACAAGCTGGCTCATTGGATTCCACACTCTCTCCTTTTTCTATTGTGGATCACGGATTTGTATTTTAAACCACCTCGGATACTATATCCTCTTGAAAATGAGAGTCGAGCACGCGAAATGGACATTTAAAGTGACTTTTATCTCCACGACAATACATGGGTGACACACTTAGCTACTGAGCTAACGTGACAGCATCGTTCTCAAATGCAGATAGAAACAAAAGAAATAAACCCCTGACTGGAAGGATGGACAGAAGATCAACAATACTATTAAACCATGTACATGTAACTAAACGGTTAAAAATTATCCGCCTGGTAAGGCTTAACAATGCTGTTGCTAACGACGCTAAGGCTAATTTAGCAACTTAGCAACCGGACCTCACAGAACTATGATAAAAACATTAGCGCTCCACCTACGCCAGCCAGCCCTCATCTGCTCATCAACAGCCGTGCTCGCCTGCGTTCCAGCGATCGACGGCGCGACGAAGGACTTCATCCGTGGGTTTGGCGGCAAGCATCGGCTAGGCGTAGTAAGTAGTCCTTGTTGTGTTGCTGTAAGCATTGTACTTAGCCGCTAATACACCGATCCCACCTACAACGTTCTTCTTTGCAGCCTCCATTGTTCATTAAACAAATTGCAAAAGATTCACCAACACAGATGTCCAGAATACTGTGGAATTTTGTCGAAGTAAACAAGAGGTTTCTGTATCGGGTTCGACGGGGTCCAACCACTTCCGTGGATTTTGTGACGTCACGCGCATAAATCATATCCAAAGGAGTTTTTCAACCGGAAGTGTGGCGGGAATTTTAAAAATGCACTTTATAAGTTAACCCGGCCGTATTGGCATGTGTTTCAATGTTGAGATTTCATCATTGATATATAAACTATCAGACTGCGTTGTCGGTAGAAGTGGGTTTCAGTAGGCCTTTAATGTTCGAACTGGGAAACTTTTTTATTTTTTGCAAATATTAGCTCATTTGGAATTTGATGCCTGCAACATGTTTCAAAAAAGCTGGCACAAGTGGCAAAAAAGACTGAGAAAGTTGAGGAATGCTCATCAAACACTTATTTGGAACATTCCACAGGTGAACAGGCTAATTGGGAACAGGTGGCTGCCATGATTGGGTATAATTTATATATATAATTTAAAAAAAAATATATATATATATATATATATATATATATATATATATATATATATATATATATATATATATATATATATATATATATATATATATATATATATATATATATATATATATATATATATATACTGTATATATATTTATATAGATTAATGAAAAATATATAATATAACAATATGTATAATAATAATAATAAATATAATATATACAATAAATATATATAATATATAATTTTATGTCCTTTGTGTTCTTTGATGTTTCCCTCTTACACACATGTTAATGTGTGCTATTGCTATGAGGTTTTTTTCCCCCTTGGCCTCAGTCTGGACCCCCTCTCCAGGAGCCCAGGCTTAGACTGTTTTTTTTTCTTTATAGTAAAAGAGTGTGGGGACTAGACTGGCCTGCCTGTAGTCCAGACCTGTCTCCCATTAAAAATGTGTGGCGCCTAAAATACCACAACGAAGACCCTGCAGTGTTGAACAACTTAAACTGTACATCAAGCAAGAATGGGAAAGAATTCCACCTGAAAAGCTTCAAAAATTGGTCTCCTCAGTTCCCAAACGTTTACTGAGTGTCGTTAAAAGGAAAGGCCGTGTAACACAGTGGTAAAAATGCAATGTGTTGCTGCCATTAAATTCTAAGTTAATGATTATTTGTAGAAAAAAAAAGTTTCTCAGTTCGAACATTAAATATCTTGTCTTTGCAGTGTATTCAATTGAATATAAGTTGAAAAGGATTTGCAAATCATTGCATTCTGTTTTTATTTACCATTTACACAACGTGCCAACTTCACTGGTTTTGGGTTTTGTACATACATACTGTATATAAAAAGACAAATAATCTAAATATTGTGTTTGTAGAGGTATAATGTATGCATGCATATGTATTATATATCATATACTCTGCATATAAAACAAAAACAATTTTAAATAGATGTTTACAATAATGACGTTTTGAGTTGAAAATCTAACGTAAACAAAGATGCTGCAGACATTCAGTACTAAAAACCACAAATGCCAGCAAATATTTTCCAAGCCTAATTAAACTTTACAAAACTACAAACATTTTATTTGGTGTTGGATTCTTTCTGTTCTGATTAATGACAAAAGAAAGCAATGTGGGCCTGGAAGAAACCCCAAAGCATTAGTTTTGCCAGACTTCAACTTAACTTTGTTTCCCAACCATAGAAAAGTGTCATGAGTAAGGATGTGCGTATCGATCCTGTGGTATCGATACAGCGATACTCACACGCTACTCATTTGGCATCACTTTTCTGAAAAAAGTATCGATATAAACCAAAAAACGGCGTGTGGGGGGTGCAAGCATCACTTTCAGATGTTTTTGATGACTTACTTAACTTACTATGTGCTGGGACACCCCTGTACCTGGCAGGGTATAGAGCTGGCCCAGTCACGTGACAGGAGACAGCGAATGAGCGTCGTCAACGTGCAACACACACACACACACACACACACACACACACACACACACACAGCCAGCCGACAGCGATGTTACTTTTCCTGAACAGCAATCTGAGACTTCAGTAAAGTGTGACGTGTGACGACATATCTCGAGTACACTAAAGGTGTGATGGTGTCAGACATTTTTGTAGATCATTTTTCCAAGTTCACTTTCTCAGGGAACTGTCTTTCGTATGCAGGTTTATAGGACAAGGAAATCCTAGTTTATTGTGATAAGGAAATGATTGACTTTGCTTCAGAGAAGTGTTATAAGTTTACTTCCACAAAGAGGTTTGAAACATAACATTGCTATGAATAATTGTTTTTTAAAGCTTTTTCTACCAATACTTTTTTTTGAGAAATAAGAAAAGTGAAAATGTGTATATTTTTGTTTATATTTAATTTATTTTTCATATTTATGTTATTTATTTTAATTTTACTTTTATTATATATTGACCATAATAAATGTGGTATAAATGGTCTGTATTTGTCTTAAATAATAACAATAGTAATAATATTTTTGACTGACAAAAATTGCCAATAAGAAATTAATGGTATCGGTATAGATGAAAATGCAAGAAAAAGTATCGGTATCGTATCGAATCCTAAAAGTGTGGTATCGCCCATCCCTAGTCATGAGGGCAGTTCTCCTGCTTTTTTTCCTCTTGTTTTCCTACTCCCCTCCCCTCTTGTGTCTGTAAGTCTCCTACCCTGTCATTAGTTCCAGGTGTGCTGCCAGTCATCCGAGCCCACCTGTTGCTAATCAACCACCAGACTTTAAACCCTGGATCTTCACTTAGCCGGTGCCAGTTCGTCCGTGCCAGCGGTAGAATATAGTCTGAGCTTTGTATTTCCTCAGGTGGAGGACAGACTTTTGACCCGGTTTTCCTGGCGCTGATCTTTTGTTACAATTGACTTATTTTCTCCAGTAATGTTTTGTTATTAAATAGAGATTTTTACAGATCTGCATTTGGATTCTCACCTTTTTTTGAGACCACAACAGAACGCAGCTGATCTTCCCCTTGATGAGGACACACCTCCGGGAAGCCGTTTCGCACCAAGGCATCCTGCTTGGCCAGCATGAACAGACACTACGCCATCTTGTCCAAGGAAATCAGGACCTTGTATCACAGATGAGTCAACTAATGAACCAATTATCTGTCTTGACTAAACAATTTTCATCCACAGCCTCTCCCCAGTCACCTTTGACCCCTGTCTCACCTCACGCCTCTGCCACAACTCCCCGAAGTTCCCGTGCCAAACCCTGAGCCTTTTCATGGGGACCTGAGCAGCTGTCGAGGCTTTCTTCTGCAGTGTTCCGACGTTAGTGATGGCTTGATGAGGCGTCATGAAGCGTTTCGACACATTGCAAAACTGTATCGATACTGTGTCGATACTGTGTCACTAAATACTGACATCTACTGGACATTAAAAATCCCTACAGGCAACCTATGGACTGACTCAACTGACACTGATTTTGTGACCTAGTATATACAATAATATAAACCAAGTCATTGTATTTCATTTAGGATTATTTCATATCTTCATTTAAATGTATTTTTTAGATAGTCAATAATGTGAACATGGAAATCTAAGAGAATGTGTTGTAAATGAGGATGCTTGTGGACTGGGAATTTTTTATTTATTTTTTTGCACATTTTTATTAAAAAAAAAAAGTTTTTCCAACGTATTCAATTTTAGACGATTTCTCTTCTTAGTTATTATTTCTCCGGCTGTAGAAAAGACCCGCTCACAGGGCACAGAGGAGTGCGACACAGTTCGCGTATCGGTCACGTGACCGAAACAGCTCATGATCGGTCACGTGACTTTCTAAAAGCGGTACGCGCACCGACACAGGGTTTTGCTTATGCGCCGATGCATCGGTGTTGCCGGACCCATCACTATCCAACGTTTTTAAACTCAGATCGACAACCTTCTCTACAGATAAGTCAAAAATGTTGTTTATGGTTGGGTTACTGCGTGGCAGGGCGTTAACATGGGCAGAGGCAGACGATTCCCAGAGTCCACTGGCACTCAGGAGATTCAATGACTTCGTTGAGCGTTTCCAGCAAGTTTTTGACCACCCAAATTATGCTGGCAGTGCAGCAAAGCGTCTCCTAACACTACAGCAGGGAAGTCGTAGTGCTGCAGATTATTCTGTGGAGTTTCAAACATTGGCAGCTGACTCAGGATGGAATGACAAGGCACTTATGGAGATTTTTATTAAGGGTCTTAATGAACAGCTAAAGGATGAATTGGCTTGCAGAGACGAAGAAGCAAGTTTCAGTTCACTCATTTCATTGGTGATTCGTTTAGATTACCATTTAAGTGAGCGCCGCCAAGAGAAGACTGGTCAATCTAAATTCCCTCAAACTGTTCACAGACCAGCAATTAAAGCCGCAGAAATTCCCCCTCCTACCCGTCCTGCGGATACTGATGAACCCATGCAGCTGGGCAGAGCACACCTGTCTCCTGAAGAACGGCAGCAACGCATGAGGCTAGGTCAGTGCCTATATTGTGGGGGATCGGGTCATTTCATTTCCACTTGTCCAGTCAGGCCAAAAAGACCGGACTCACCAAGAGTCCTGGGAGCATTGGTGAGTTCTGAAATAGCGTCTAGTCCCAGGTTGTTACTTCCAGCTAACCTTAGTTTGGGTCAGTTTTCCCTACCTCTGTCTGCCTGGATTGATTCTGGTGCCTGGATTGATTCTGGTGCTCAATCTCGTTACCCTGGGTAATGACAATAAAGCTGATTCTGATTCTGAAGATAACTTTTTAGATTTTGAGTTAGCTATATAGTCTAACATCCTTATACAGGCACTTAAAGCTCCCATTAAAGGTAATTCTTTAAATGGGAAACTTTTGGCTAATGTTACTCACTGCACTGTCCTGCTAACACTTTGCCTCTCTGGAAACCACCATGAAGAGATTCAGTTTAAGATAATCTCTTCTCCTCACACACCCCTCATGCTGGGACATCCTTGGTTGAGTTTGCACAGCCCTACCATCGACTGGTTACATGGTAGAATTACAGGTTGGAGCGAAAAGTGTCACATTAATTGCCTTTGCTCTGGCTTGGTGTCAATTAAGGATGGTCCCTCTGAGCCTCTGGAAATTTCTGACCTGTCGAACATCCCCACTTGTTATCACGATCTGGCAGAGGTATTCAGTAAAGTTAAGCCTTATCTCTACCTCCTCACCGCCCTTATGATTGTGCCATTGAGCTCCTCCCTGGTGCAACATTGCCCTCCAGCCGCTTGTACAATTTGTCACGCCCTGAGAGGGAAGCGATGGAAAAATATTTAAAAGTCTTTATCAGAAGGCTTAATCCGTCAATCTTTTTCCCCTGTCGGTGCCGGATTTTTTTTTGTAGAAAAGAAAGAAAAGTCCTTACGTCCCTGTATAGATTATCGTGGCCTGAATAACATTACCATCAAAAATAAATATCCACTACCTTTGCGCACGGCAGCCTTTGATCCATTACAAGGATCTGTCATTTTCACAAAGTTAGATCTGCACAATGCTTACCACCTTGTACGTATTAGAGAAGGTGACTAGTGGAAGACAGCCATTAACACCTCCATAGGACATTTCGAATATTTGGTCATGCCTTTTGGTCTCACTAACGCCCCAGCTGTTTTTCAAGCGCTCGTTAATGATGTTCTGAGAGACTTTCTGAACCGTTTTGCTTTCGTTTATCTTGACGATATTCTAATTTTTCCCAGTCCCCTGCTGAACATGTCAATCACATCCGTCTAGTTTAGCAAAGACTTTTGGAAAACAAATTGTATGTAAAAGCGGAGAAATGTGACTTTCATCGTGACTCTGTCTTTTTTGGGGTTTATTATTGAGGCTGGACAAGTGAGACCCGACCCACAAAAAATAAAGGCAGTTTTAGAATGGCCACAGCCAACAAGCAGTCGGAAGCTCCAACAGTTCCTGGGTTTTGCTAATTTTTATAGGCGCTTTGTACGTAACTTCAGCTCTATTGCCCAACCCCTTTGCCGATTAACCTCGTCATCTACTGCCTTTTCTTGGACTGAGGAGGCTGAGTCGGCATTCAAGAAGCTAAAGGACTTGTTCACTACCGCACCAGTTTTATTGCAACCGGACCAAAATCGTCAGTTCATCGTGGAGGTGGATGCCTCTGACTCTGGAGTTGGTGCAGTGTTATCTCAACTGTCTAGCTCTGATGACAAGCTCCACCCCTGTGCTTTCTATTCTTGACGTTTATTGCAGACCGAAAGGAATTACGACATGGGGAATCGGGAGCTTTTGGCCATCAAATTAGCACTAGAAGAGTGGAGACACTGGCTTGAAGGAGCTGAAAAGCAATGTATCATCTGGACTGATCATAAGAATCTTTCGTACATTCAAACTGCCAAAAGACTTAATTCACGCCAAGCCAGGTGGGCATTGTTTTACCGCAGATTCAATTTCATCCTAACTTATTGTCCAGGCTCCAGGAACATCAAGCCAGATGCGCTCTCTCGCCAGTTCACCTGTTCTGACACCCTCTCTGACCCAGTGACCATTATCCCTTCCACTCGCTTTGTTGCAGCCGTTACTTGGGAGATCGAAGCACAGGTTAAGGAGGCTCATCACACGGAACCTGATCCAGGTAATGGACCCGATAACCGTCTCTGTGCCCAATTCTGTCCATCAAGTGTTGCAATGGGTCCATAATGCTCGATTTTCCTGCCACCCTGGAGTAACTTACACACTCAACCTGCTCCAACGTCAATTCTGGTGGCCTTCAATGAATGCTGACACACGGAAGTATGTCCTTGCCTGCTACATCTGCGCCCGAAGCAAGTCTTCACACCGTCCACCCTCTGGACTTCTCCAGCCACTCCCCTTCCCTTCTCGACCGTGGTCTCATATTTCTATGGACTTTGTCACAGGACTGCCACCGTCCCAAGGTAGTACAGTAATACTTACTATTATTGACCGTTTTTCCAAGGCCTGTCATTTTGTGGCTCTACCCAAACTGCCGACAGCATTAGAAACTGCAAATCTCCTTGTTAATCATGTCTTTCGTCTACATGGACTGCCTATGGGCATTGTTTTGGACTGTGGATCACAATTCACCTCTCAAGTATGGCGGCTTTTCTGTAAGTCAATTGGAGCGACAGTCAGTCAATCCTCTGGTTTTCACCCCCAAACTAATGGCCAGACGGAGCGGGCAAATCAGGAGCTGGAAGCCGCACTAAGATGCGTGGCAGCAGACAACCCGACTCAGTGGAGTGCCCATCTTTCCTGGGTCGAGTATGCCTATAACACTCAATTGAGTTCTGCTACTGGTTTAACCCCCTTTGAAGTCTCTCTTGGCTATCAACCGCCACTATTCCCGAGCAGGAACAAGAGTTGGCCGTGCCATCTGTCAAACATCATCTGCGTCAGTGCCAAAAGGTATGGAAGGACACACGAGCTGCTCTCCGATGTACGGCCGAACGCAACTGTTATAAACTTTAATTTGAAAAAAGAATAACATTTAAAGCCTTCTAGAAATATGAAATTGTGCATAACTATGCAGAGATGAGGTGTGTCAATTTCAAAATATTTTTTGGAATCAATTTTCAGCAGCAGCAAAGTGATTGTTTGGGTAGATTTTCAGTTCAGTTTCAGTTTATTTCGAACATGCATACGATACAATGTAATGCATCACATGTTGGGGGCGGGGGGCGTGGTTGGGGGCGTGGTTATTTACCGCCAGAATTCACCAACTCGAGTATTTCATATATATTTCATATATATATATATATATATATATATATATATATATATATATATATATATGTATATATATATATATATGTATGAAATACTTGACTTTCAGTGAATTCTAGCTATATATATATATATATATTTATTTTATTTACATAAAATAAATACTTGAATTATCTATCCATTAGATGGCAGTATTGTCCTGTTTAACTTCTCTGTTCATGACTGAGAAAACATTTCGGCCACCGTGTTCAATGGAGAAGTCTGTTCTACATATTTACAGGCAACATACACCTTCCCCTTCGAACTGTCCTGGATGAACTGAAATTCTTGTTTCCATTCGTTTTGGAACTTGCAAGCGTATTTATACTGTGGGAAAGCGGACGTGAGAACAGGCTGTCCCCACTCAGTCTCAGGTCCGCACTGAGCTGGAGGGGGCGTGGCCTCCAGCTCCGGCTGAATACCGGGAGTTTGTCGGGAGAAAATCTCTGCCGGGAGGTTGTCGGGAGAGGTGCTGAATAACGGGATTCTCCCGCTAAAAACGGGAGGGTTGGCAAGTATGCCATTATGTATTAATCTAATTGATCTTTTTTGTAACGCCGTTAGTGAATGAAGCGCACATTTGTAGTTGCTTCCCCATATTTCTACACCATAACTCAGATATGGTAACACTAGTGAACAGTAAAGAAGATGAAGTGATTTTTGGTCTAGAACATATTTTGCTTTATTCATTATTGATGTGTTTCTTGCTACTTTATTTTGTATATTTTTTACATGAGGTTTCCAGTTCATTTTATCATCTATTGTTACAACCAAAAATGTGTTTTCATTTACCCTTTCAATATCTACTCCGTCTTTGTATTTGTGTTTGACTTTCACTTCTACTGTTACCAAATAGCATTATTTTAGTTTTACTGAGATTCAAAGAGACTGTTTTTGTCAAACCATCTTTTTAATTTGTTAATTTTTTCTGCTATTATTTGTATTAGCTTTTGTGTGTTCTCACTTGAGCAAAACACAGTTGTATCATCTGCAAATAATACTAACTTTAAGTCCTTTGTAACATTACAAATGCCATTTACGTAAAGATTGAACAATTTTTGTCCAAGTATTGATCCCTGAGGTACGCCACAAGATATGTTCATCTCTGTAGATATGTGTGTTCTATCTTCACGTATTACTTCCTATTGGTTAAGTGGCTTCTTACCCAGTTCAAGACCAACCCTCTAATTCTATACCTTTCTAATTTGTTTATTAAGATGCTTATGATTAATTGTGTCAAATGCTTTTGTTAAACCCATAAACACTGCAGCAGCACATGTTTTGCTATGTTTTTTTTTTGTCATAAAGAAATACAATCATGTGTGCTTACGGAGTGTATCCCTGCAGACTGTATTGATCTATAGCAGGGGTCACCAACCTTTTTGAAACCAAGAGCTACTTCTTGGGTACTGATTAATGCGAAGGGCTACCAGTTTGATACACACTTAAATAAATAGCCAGAAATAGCCAATTTGCTCAATTTACCTTTAACTCTATGTTATTATTAATAATTAGAAGGGCTACCAGTTTGATACACACTTAAATAAATAGCCAGAAATAGCCAGAAATAGCCAATTTGCTCAATTTACCTTTAACTCTATGTTATTATTAATAATTAATGATATTTATCTTTGTGGAAACACTGATCATCTTAATGATTTCTCACATTAAATGTATATAGAAACAGATAAATATCAATATGGAACACTTTATTTGTATATTTTCTCTAAGTGCACATTTTTCAAATTTAACATTTTCAAATGATCACTTCTAAGACAGTCTTGTGAAATCACAATATCCCATTTTAACTAGCTAGCCACTAACATTTTTTTTAACAAATCATGAATTACTTTGCACCATGTTTGTACAAATAATAAGTCATGTAAAATAAAAAATAATAAAATAATTTATGGAACATCATTAGTAATTTTTCCTGATTAAGATTAATTTTAGAATTTTGATGACATGTTTTGAATAGGTTAAAATCCAATCTGCACTTTCTTAGGATATATAACAAATTGGACCAAGCTATATTTCTAACAAAGACAAATCATTATTTCTTCTAGATTTTCCAGAACAAAAATTTTAAAAGAAATTCAAAATACTTTGAAATAAGATTTAAATTTGATTCTACAGATTTTCTAGATTTGCCAGAATATTTTTTTTGAATTTTAATCATAATAAGTTTGAAGAAATATTTCACAAATATTCTTCGTCAAAAAAACAGAAGCTAAAATGAAGAATTAAATTAAAATGTATTTATTATTCTTTACAATAAAAAAAATAAATTTACTTGAACATTGATTTAAATTGTCAGGAAAGAAGAGGAAGGAATTTAAAAGGTAAAAAGATATATGTGTTTAAAAATCCTAAAATCATTTTTAAGGTTGTATTTTTTCTCTAAAATTGTCTTTCTGAAAGTTTTAAGAAGCAAAGTAAAAAAATAAATTAATTTATTTAAACAAGTGAAGACCAAGTCTTTAAAATATTTTCTTGGATTTTCAAATTCTATTTAAGTTTTGTCTCTCTTAGAATTAAAAATGTCGAGCAAAGCGAGACCAGCTTGCTAGTTGTGGGGAGGCGGGGCCGGCGGACCGACGGCGCCCGCTCCAAGATGGCGGCGAGGAGGCGCGCGCTGGGAGCGACGCCGCCATCAGCACAAGGTGCATGGAGCGCGCAGCTGTGGACAGTGCAATCACCCTCTCGGACCGTATAAAAGGGTGAGAGACGTGAACATCAAGGGAGGAGACGGAGAAAGACGGCGGACGGGAGGAAACCATTCGTGTGCTCAGATGAGAAAAAAGGCAGCTGCTGAAAAGCACGCTAAAGACTCTGTGATTGAAATAATAAAGAAGTCTAAACCGTCGCACGACAATGTCTTCCCTGGATGGTCCTGAGAACCTGCACGACAGTTAGGACTGTCACACTAGTAAATAAATAAAATTTAAAAAATAGAGGCAGCTCACTGGTAAGTGCTGCTATTTGAGCTATTTTTAGAACAGGCCAGCGGGCGACTCATCTGGTCCTTACGGGCGACCTGGTGCCCGCGGGCACCGCGTTGGTGACTCCTGATCTATATTGATATATAACGTACTGTATATATTGTGTTTTTTATGTTGATTTAATTTAAAAAAACATTTTTTTATTTTTTTTATTTCTTGTGCGGCCCGGTACCAATCGGTCCACGGACCGGTACCGGGCCGCGGCCCTGTGGTTGGGGACCACTGTTCTATATCATGTATTTTTCTTGTTGCAAGCATTTTTCAGTTCTTTTGTCATCCATTATTTTTCTTTTGTTTCTTACTAAGTTGTTTCAATGGACAGCGTTTGTCATAAAGCATCTCTAAGGTATTAAAAAAATATCTTATGCATCATCTACATCATTTTCACTGTAGACATTTTTGAAAGCTGTCATACTTTGTTCTGTACATATTATTCAAAAACTCTTTTTGTCATCACTGTTCCTCTCCTTGTAGTTTCTGTCATAGATTATGAAAACTGGCAAATGATCACTGATGTTGGATATTAGCAGACCCCTTGTGGTATTGTTAGCAAAATCATTAGTACAAATATTATCAGTAAGTGTGGCTCTGTGTCCTGAGATTCTGCTTGGTCTTGTGATTTTAGGATAAAAGTCCATTAATGACTTTATTGACACAATGTACAGCCTGAGTTTGTTAGGGTTCAAGAGGTCAATGTTGAAGTCTCCACATAAGAAGGTTATTTTTTGACTGATTTCAGTAAAAGTTGCCTTAATCCAGTTCTCAAACATATCAATGTTTGACTTTGGTGATCTATATATACAACTCATTAGAACATTTTTGCTTTTTTCATGACATATTTCAATGGTGATACATTCTAAGATATTATCAATAGCTAGTGACATATGTTTTACCACTTTGTAGTTTAGGTTGAAGAAGACGACACACACTGGGTAACTACCGTTTTTTCCTCACTATAAGGCGCACCGGATTATAAGGCGCACCTTCAACGAATGGCATATTTCAAAACTTTGTTCATATATAAGGCGCACCGGATTATAAAGCGCACCTATGCATCCGTTAGATGGAGCTGCGCTAAAGGGATTGCCAACAAAACAGTCAGATAGGTCAGTTAAACTTTATTAATAGATTACAAACCAGCGTTCTGACAACTCTGTTCACTCCCAAAATGAATAAACAGCTGTTTTATTATTTTCCCCGAGGTAAAGTCAGTGACGTGGTGTTTTGTTTATCTTTTAACAACAGCAAGGTATAACATGTAGTGCAACATTTATATTACATAGTGGAGGGGAACTTTTCCCTGATTCAATAAACACGTAAAAAACAGTCTGATACTGTTACGGTAAATCAAACATTAGTGCAATCACAATATAGTAACACTCGAAATAGTGCAGAGCAATAACAATATATCAATAACTCAACGTTGCTCAAACGTTAATGTCACACAACACAACACACAAAATAAACATGTAAAGCTCACTTTATGAAGTTATTCCTCATCCACGAATCCCTCGAATTCTTCTTCAGTGTCTGAATTAAACAGTTGGGCGGATACGGCATCCAATGGAGTCAGTGTCGCTGCTGCTCTATTCCCGTGTTCTACTGCGTGTCTGATCGTCTTAAGTTTAAACTCTGCGTCGTAAGCGTGTCTCTTAATAGGAGCCATTTTGGGGTCTTTACATAAACAAACAAATGGAAATCAAAACGGCACGCCTCTACTCAGTCATATATCCCAGCATGCACCGCACGCTTCTTCTTCTTCTACGGGGGCGGCTGCTTACCGTAGAAGAAGAAGTGGAAAATGAAGTCGGCGGCTGCTTATTGTAGTTGCGATTGATTGATTGAAACTTTTACCTGTTGGAGGCTCAATATTGGTCAATATATAAGGCGCACCGGATTATAAGACGCACTGTCAGCTTTTGACAAAATTGGAGGTTTTTAGGTGCGCCTTTTAGTGCGGAAAATACGGTACTTGTATTTTACATGTCCCACTAAGTCTGATACGTTATACATTTTAATTTGAAAAAATAACATCTAAAGCCTTCTAAAAGTATGAAACTATTCATTGTGCATAACTAAACAGAGATGAGATGTGTCAATTTTAAAATATTTCTTGGAATACATTTTCGGCAGCAGCAAAGTGGTCGTTTGGGTAGATTTTAGCTTCGTAAAGGGTATTTCAATAAGAAAAAGTACAGTAGATACTTGATTTTGATGAATGCAATGCTCATAAAGGTATTCTAGTAAAATATGCAGAGATGAGATGTGTCAAAATCAAAATATTATGTTGAATCACTTTTTGTCAGGCAATAATACATTTAATGAAAATAATACATCCAAACATTTTATATTTATTATGTGCATGAATAAATAATAGTTACAATTGTATGTAGCTTTTAAACAAGAAATAGGTTTTAGCACATCAACATCGGACTAACAACAGTCCCTTAAATCTCATTAACGCCAGAGAAAAGGCGGACAAGGTAAAGACTTAAATAATGTCAAACACATGGTGTTACAATAACCACGAAAATAAAGTGTTGTCTTACATGTATTAATCCGCTGTGGACAGACGAAGCAAAGCAATGCAGGTTTAGCGTCGGTGCACGCTCCCACAATTTAATTATTATCATGAATTAATTGAAAATAGTTTAGATCTTTTAATGGACTTAAAATGAAAAGTCTGTATTTGTCACAATAGCAATAAATGTCTACAAAATGTACTCCAAAAAGACAGTTAAAAAAAGAAAACTATTAGCATGAACAATGTAATACATAAGACATCTTTATATATTTATACTACACATTGTTTAGTGGTATTTTAAATGCACTCTATGGCAGTGTTATTTAAGCATGAGGCCAGGGCCCATTATTGGGCCACAAGCGCCCCTTAGGGGCCACCAAAAAATAACCGTTTCCCAGTTGTGGTTTGTATGGGCTGCAGTGGTACTTACTTGTAATACGCTTGTCCACTACTTGTGACAGTAATGACAATCTCAAACAAACAGAAGTTTGGAGCTAAAGTCATAAAGAAGTTTATTCAGCACAAAAAATTATGACTAAATTGGCGAAGCTGTATTTTCATTTGCAATTACATTTTATTGGCAGTTTAGTTAAGAAACTACGGAGCCCCTAAAGGGACATGGGAATTTTTTTTTTTTTAGACATGTATCTCGTGGCCACGAGAAAGTATCTCGTGGCCACGAGAAAGTATCTCGTGGCCACGAGAAAGTTTCTCGTGGCCACGAGAAACTTTTTATAAAAAAAAAAAAAAAAAAAAAAAAAATTAATTTTTTTTTTTTTTTTTTTTTTTTTTTATAAAAAGTTTCTCGTGGCCACGAGAAAGTTTCTCGTGGCCACAAGAAACTTTCTCGTGCGCACGAGAAACTTTCTCGTGGCCACGAGAAACTTTCTCGTGGCCACGAGAAACTTTCTCGTGGCCACGAGAAAGCATTGGATGCGTGCTGATGGTTTGGTGTGTGTTAAAATGGCAGTTTAGGAGTTAATATGGCTGTATTTCCAGATAGGACTTTCCCCGATGTGTGTTGTGGCAAAATGTGAATGCTTGATTAGTAGGTGTGAGACAAACACTTTATCTTCCTGGTTATTGTAACGCTACGTGTTTGACATTATTTAAGACTTTATCATGCCCGGGAAAGGACAGTTTTCCTCTTCTGTGGCTGTGGGGGGTGGGCGTGGCTTGCGGACCTGCAGTGAAGCGGAGTGTGTCAGTTAGTCCGATGTTGATGTGATCAAACTTCTTTCTTGCTTGGAAGACACACACACAATTGTAACTGTTATTTCTTCCTGCACATAATAAATATGTACAACGTGTTTGGATGTATTCATTTATGTAAAATTGTCATTAAATGTAATATTGCCTGACAAAAAGTGATACGACGTACGTAATATTTTGATATTTACACATCGCATATTTACACACGCGCATCTGACTAGAATACCCTTATGTGCATTACATATATCAACATCAACTACCTACTGTACTGTTTACTTGTTGAAATACCCTTTTTA